>NC_041223.1:2957657-2976013 GCF_002837175.3 Physeter macrocephalus | reverse complement strand
TGAGAATCCGCCTACCAATGCAGGGGACACGGGTTCGAGCCCTGGTCCGAGAAGACCCCACATGCCGCGCGGAGCAACTTAAACCCATGTGCCACAAGTCAGTAGTCTAGGGCCCGTGCTCCGCAACAAGAGAAGCCACCGCAATGAGAAGCCCTCGCGCCGCAACGAAGAGTAGCCCCTGATCGCAACTAGAGAAAGCCCGCACGCAGCAACAGAGACTCAACGCAGCCAAAAAATAAAATAAATAAAAATTTTTTAAATTAAAAAAAAATGTGAATCGTGGTTTTTTCACGCGTGGCTGCAAGGTGGAATTCCCTGGGTAGCTGGGTGGGTCCCAGGTATCCATATTTCTTCAAGCTCCTCAGAGGAATACCCCCTGCAGTCAACGTGCAGAACCACAATATAGGTCAGTATTTATATGATATTTGCTTTGGGAAGATATACAGCATAAAGGAAAAAAATGAAACTTTTAAATTACCTAAGAATTAAAACTATCTGTTGCTTCCATAAATTTAAAATATAGAAGCATTAAAAGGGAATTGACAAACTTGAAATTTGTGCAGCTCTACGGCAGGCACAAGGTTAATATTCCAAGGAAGAGATCGTAGAGATCAAAAAGAAATCAGACCATCAATACACGCATATGTGTGCGCCGCCCCAACGGATGATGATGAAAGTGACCTATGAGCGTGTACCCGTGAAATAATGCAAGTGTGTTCTATCTCACTGGGAATAAAAGAAACGCAAAACTAACCGTTTTTTATTTGCAATGTCGAAACGCCTCGGTGTTGCCAAAGTGTGAAGATCGATGCTCTTCTATTGTCAAACAAGACAACTGAGGCACCAGTTCCTGTAGCTACGTCATATGCACCATAACTCAGCAACACCATCTCTGAACCTCCACCTCGCGGTGCTCTTCTGTAATAATTTGTGCACAAAGCTTTTGTCCCCCACTGAGGCCTAGCTTCGCATCCCCCGCACGATGCCCTGCACCCTCCGTACCGCTGTCCGAGTTGCTTCTGCATTTGGGAATTGTTCATTTGCTGGTCTTCGTCTGCAGGCAGTAGGCACCTAGCACACTAGCATGACGCTTTTTGTCTTTATGTCCCCAGCCTAGGGTACAATTCCTGGATCACAGCAAGTGCTCATCACATGTTTGAGGAACCAATGACTCTGCAGAACTGTTGTGATAAAGAACAGAATAGTGATTCAACAAGCTTTCAACAACAAGGGGAGGGTAAGAAGGTTGTGATTGGAGCCCAGCTGCCTGGACGGCCCTGTGTGCTGTTTCTCGGATCGTACGGTGTCACACACTTAGCGGCCAGCACTGTCCCACAGAACTTTCCCTCCCCACTCTGCCTGGTACGATAGCCACTGGCCACTCAGGTCTGCGGAGCCCTTGAGATGTGGCTGCTCCACTGTGGGACTAAATTTTTAATGTGACTTAATTGTATTAAATTTAAACTGTCACCCGTGACTAGTGGCTACGGTATCAGACCGAAGAGGTCGAGACCACTTGCCGTACTTTTTCGGAGTCCCAGGGAGTTAAGGGATTGGTTTGAAGTCTAACAACTACGTAGCAAGAGACTGAGCGCTTCAGTGATGGATTTGTGAGGATCCCTGGTTTGGTCCCTGCGTTAATTTCCACCCTACAGAGAAGGAGGCAAGTATTTATGTTCCTTTTAATAGTTTTGAAGAAAAAGTAAGAGAACTGTGAGGTTTTTTTGATTCTCTCTAAACATTATGCTGGCCTGGAAACAGCCTTTTATAATGACCCTAATTCTTGTCTTAGAACTGAACATCAAAGAGTCTAAATTTGATCCATTTTGCCTTCATGTCATTAAACAGAAAGTTAAGAGCATTGTTAAAATGAATGAAGTGACATCTGGAAATGACAAAGCTACCAAATATAAGGTATGTTATGTAATCGGAAAGGAACCTTTTCTGCTTTTCTCATGTGCATGGTTCAGACTGGAGACTCAAGCCCCACAATCCAGCAAGGTCTTCCCAAGATCGGTGCTATGGGATTCACACACACACACACACACACACACACACATACACACACACACCCTCCACTGGAGACTCAAGCCCCACAATCCAGCAAGGTCTTCCCAAGATCGGTGCTATGGGATTCACACACACACACACACACACACACACACACACACACACACACACACACACACACCCTCCGGGACATTCCATGCTAAACTGTATAAAAGTGACAGAACAACGAAAATCCCAGACTCCTTTTTTAAACAAAGAGAGAAAAATACTGAAAGAAAAGTCGAAAGGAAAAGCATTAAAGGGAAATTAAAATTGAGATGTGAAAAAAGAGGAAAACCTAGCGCCATAGTCTCAGTTCACTTTCTTAGCGTTTTTCCTTTAAAGGACAAAAGCCTGAAGGCCCAATGCAGGGTAAACACGTGGGAAAGATTAGGGGGCTCAGTGATGGCTTTTACCCTTTAACCTTAAACTTGAATCCAGAGAGCTCTCTGCATACGTGGGGGTGTGTATTTTCAGCGCATCCTCCTTTAATGTACAGCTCAGTCAAAATGCCACACTTCTCCTCTGCTCCGTACAGACGTTGTCTCTGAAATGAAGGCCACTCAGCTCTGGAATTAAAATGCTGAGAACCAAGAAGCCCCGAAGTGTTGGGAGGAAGTGGATCTTTCCTTGTAAAGTTAGCCGATAGCGGCTCTCAGCATACCTGGGACACCAATTTAAAAAGGAAAAAGGAAGTGGTCAAAGTCATGCTTTTTTGTAAACTTCAAAGGTTATCTCTCCCTCCCCCTCTTTACATTTTACTGTCTGGTGAGCTGACTTGTCTGCAGCTGTTGGCAGAGACTGTGTTCCGTGGCGTCAAACCTGCCTCCTCACGGCCCATAAAATTACAGCAGGGAACCAGGACCGGCAGGTGTGGGAGGCCGAGGCCAGGATGCCCCCTTAATGATTCCCCTGACACCCCATGCTGAGCAGCGAGAGAGGAGCTGGGGAAGACGGAGCTTCCCTGCCTGGGAGCCGTGCCAGCTCAGCTCAGCTCCCCAGCAAGGCTTTTAGTTCCTAAAATGATTCCCAAAATTTCCATGCTCCATGTGCCGGGGCACGGGGGGAGCCAAAGTCTCAGGACCCCCTCAGACCCTTAAGTCTGCGTGACTTCCCAGCAGAAAGCTTTAGTGCGACTCACGTCCACCAAAACTCAGGCCACAGAAGGAGGGAAGTGGACGGAAGCCAAATTAACTCTGACATTTATAACCCAAGTTTAAAAAATGTCTTAAACAGCATCAAGTACCATAACAAAATGCTTCTAAAATCTACAAGACCAGGTTCTTTTACTTCCTTAAATTGGGAGAGATGAATAAACATCATACGTGTTTTCAAAGATGGCAGATCTCCACTGGTATTTAATAGTAAGAATGTTAAAAAAGAATGTATATATATATATATATATGCATAACTGAATCACTTTGCTGTTCAGCAGAAGTGAACACATTGTAAGTCAACTAGACTTAAAATTTTTTTTTAAATAGTAAGAATGTAATACATTTTGCCCTCTTCCTTTTCTTTTAGCGATAGAAGAAATGAATAATTATACACTACGCATCAGTCAATTGTAATCAAACTTTGCAAACCCCTAGCTCATTATGCCTTATGGCTTAGTGCCAATATTTTTTTTAAGAAAGGGGGAAAAACAGAAAATAAATTTATTTGAAGCAATCTTAAATTGTTCATATAGTGTTTATTTGACAGATTGAGAAATACATACTTTTTTAAAGAAATGGAGAAGTGGTTGCAGCATTCTCGCAAAAAAAAAAAAAAGGAGAATGGAAAGGAGGAGGACCATCTTGGAGAGAGTCTAGAAGGCCAGCGCCAGGGGTCTGCAGCATTTATTAGGCCCCCACTGTGTGCTGAGTAGTGAGTGCTTTGCCACTTTGAGGGGAGGAATGAAGGAAAAAAGCATGAAAGAAATAAGAGAAAGAGTCCTGGTTTTGCCCTCAGAGACACTACTTTTTAATCAGAGATACCCAACAAATAAACACAATATGGACTTAAATACATTTTAAAAATCAGCAGCCAAGAATTTATCTTACACCTTTAAATTATTTTCACTCTCTAATATTGTGTTTGCACTACATATAACTATTGCTCATAGAGGTAATAAATAGTTTTGAAAAATTGCATCTGTTGGGTTCCATACCTTAAATTTTACAGAAAGCTGGTAGGGTTGGGATGGGGTGACCCAAGAAAATATTTCTATTAAGGCTGATTATAAAAAAAACCATCTCTCAGAATTGAAGTCACCCTTCCAATACTGTAGGATTAGATGAAAATAAGAAATGCTATTATATGGCAAGTATTTTCTGATCAGGCATTGGGTTAGGATCTTAGCATATAAGGATAAACATAATAGAGCCTGTGGTTTAGACAGAAGAATGCAATATCATAAAGAAGGTGGCTTTGGTACTTATAGATTCCAAAAGATGCATGACATATTTCAATTCATTCTTCTATAATTTAAGCCCAGAAAGGAGAATCACCAAGTTAGCATACTAGATCAGAGGTCTGCCAACTATAGCCTGTGGGCCAAGTTTGTGGGTTTTAGATTGTTAAAGTGTTTTTGAAAGAAAGAAAAGAGAGAGAAAGAAAGAAAAAGAAAAAAGAAAGAAAGAGAGAGAGAACGAGAAAGAAAGAAAGAAAGAAAAAAGAAAGAAAGAAAGGAAGGAAGGAAGGAAGAAAAAAGAGAGAAAGAGAGAAAGAAAGAAAGAGAAAGAAAGAAAGAAAGGTGCCACAGAGATGAACGTGGCCTGCAAAATCTAAGATGACTGCCATCTGTCCTTTCCAGAAAATGTTGGCCTCGATTAGAAGAACATCAAGAAGAAAGGCCATGCTTCTCCAGCTTACCATCTTCCTGTTTTTAGAGTTCTCAGGGTTTCAGATATTTGAGTGCTAATATAGGTTAATTTTAAATTTATCTGAATTCCTGGTTTACCATTGATTATGTCACATTTTTCTTAATGAAGGCATCAGTACATTAAACATTTTAACAGTATTCAAATGCTGTTGATTTCTGAAAGGTCTTTCTGGCCACTCCACCATGCTTCCTCTTATAACCCAGACATTTTGCCTGCTTAAAATAAATACATATATTGAATAATCTGCATTTTTAAGGGCCATGATATCTAATTGCAGTTAAACCACAAAGGTTGTTTCATCTGGGGACAAAACTACTTTTCAGATATAATTGAAAACAAGTCTTTATTTAATCACTAAATTTTGTCTGTGCTCCCTAATAAAATACATGGTTTAAGCAAAATCTCAGACATTGTTGATTTCTACCAGGAGTAAACAGTGAGGCCATTTAGATTTCCACGGATAAATTTACATGCTGTCCTTTTCATCACTCTTTTTCAGTTGGTAAACTACTCATATGGTAAAGTTGGAATTTTTAGAATTTCTACTTTATGCATTTTCTATTACTTTTAAGCATACTTTAATATTTATATACTTGGGAGTGAAGAGGAATTTATACATTTTGCGGTATTAAGGCAAAAAAAAAATCAGCCTGGATTTCTTTATGCATATGTAGAGCATCTACATAGAAAGCAAATCAAATTAGAAGAAAGTTTATTTGGGACTTTCCTCATTTTATTGATGCCATGTTTGCTCAATATAAACATAACAAAACGTGTTTTCCTGGAAGTAGGCAGAATAAAAGTTTGATCCTTGATCTAAGTGGAGGATATGGTTAGTTCCTAAAACCAATGACTCCATTTGGCTTATTCCTGTTTGAGGTAATTAATGCCATTTGTACTACCCAGGGCTGCAGCCACATTTCACAGCCGGCCGGACCCAACAGGGACAGGCACTGAGTTATAGAAGACGACGTACCTGCTGGACGAGCAGGGTCTGATTAAGTACACGTTGCCTGCCACAATTAGGCAGCTGCGTGTAAAATTCCCAACTGAAGCTGTAAACTAAGGACAAATAAATTTGTTTTCAAATCTGCATACAGGCAAGCCATCCTGTCAGCTACAGCTACACACTTTCCCGGAGTTTATTGTTCAATCCCTTTGCATAGAAGATAATGAGACACATTTTTTTTGTGGCCCAGAGGATTCTGCCAACTTGAAAGTTCAGAGGAGAAATGCTGCAAAATGGACACAAGTCATTATTTAAAGATTACTGGAGTAAATCTGAGGACAAAAGAGGCTTGCCGACTTTCTTAAATGTTCCCAAAAAATTTGAGGAAAAGAAATATTGAGGAGCATGAATGTGACTCTTCTTATTTAGCAAAACGGCTTAAGTGAGCAGGATGCCGTCTGTATTTGACGGGCAAGCACTAACTCCCCTCAGCAGGAAACCAGGCGCCCCTTCAGGCAAGGAGAGCCTGGTGTAGGAAAGCATATGGAAACAATGAAAGCCTGCCTCACGTTTGACGGCCAGCACCCATCTATTGCCCATCAGCTAAACCTTCCCATCCCAGCTCTACCTGTAAAAGAATAACATTGTGCGTTGGATCGATGTGATATGGGACCATTTCTTACATTTATGAAACAATTAGAGAAAGTGGCTGTAGCATCACCTGAATACTGAGTTTATTCTGACGACAAACTTATAAGCAGAGGTACAGTACAGTGTAATGCTCTCTCTCCACTATTTTCAGTTCTTTACTTCACACCCCTATCAGGGCTATTTTGTTTTGTTTTGTTTTGTTTTGCGGTACGCGGGCCTCTCACCGCTGTGGCCTCTCCCGTTGCGGGGCACAGGCTCCGGACGCGCAGGCTCAGCGGCCACGGCTCACGGGCCCGGCCGCTCCGCGTCATGTGGGATCTTCCCGGACCGGGGCACGAACCCGCGTCCCCTGCATCGGCAGGCGGACTCTCAACCACTGCGCCACCAGGGAAGCCCAGGGTTATTATTTTTTTAATTGAACTCGGTTGGAGAAATAAAAAGAGAAGTAAACACAGTCAATGGGTGGTAAGTTTGTGAGCGGAACTTCGTATGATTTAATTTGTTTGATTGAACTCTTTAATAACCAAATGGGGTAGGAACTACTGCTCCCATTTTACAGATATGAAAACTGAGATGCAGCAGACAGAAGGGACTTACCCAGGGTCTGCAACAGGCAACTGGAAGAACCAGGCTCAAAGCCCACGTCTGGCTGACTCAGAATAATTCAACAATATTGCACTTTGCAGTTTAAAACCTTTTCCAACAAAGCTAAAAAAGTGAAGTGCTCTTAGGCATAATTGAGAAAATCCTACACAGTAGGCAGTAAGTAAGCTTTAAAAGAAGATTTTTCCTACCTCTCTCTTGGTATCCTGATTGAGTAGAATGAGAATTTTGAACCTTCTCAGTGGTAGGGATTGTGTCTCAAAAGTTGCTGACCTTGCCCTGAAATGAAGCCACGAATCTGCAGGTCCCAATGAAGGGCCCCACGATGTCATCGACGCTGGTGACAACTTGTAAGATGTTGCCACACGTGTTATCATAGATCATCCTCGTAACCCAGTATGGTGGGTTAGGGCTCATTCATTCATTCACACATTCATTCACTCATTCCTCATACTTTCATATTTATTGTGTCCTACTAATTCTGTACCTGCAACTGTGCTAGAACGTAGATACATAAAGATTTAAAAAAAACAGATCTAGTTCAGGCCTAAAAACATTCACAGTCTCATACACAGATTAAATGAGAAAACAAGATGAGTGAAAACACTCCAGATTGAATCCACAGAACCTAATAATAGTATTCCCAACGGAAAATGTAACACTTTAAAAACAGATGCCATGGGCTTCCCTGGTGGCGCAGTGGTTGGGAGTCCGCCTGCCGATGCAGGGGACGCGGGTTCGTGCGCCGGTCCGGGAAGATCCCACATGCCGCGGAGCGGCTGGGCCCGTGAGCCGTGGCCGCTGAGCCTGCGCGTCCGGAGCCTGTGCTCCGCAACGGGAGAGGCCACAGCAATGACAGGCCAGCGTACCGCAAAAAAAAAAAAAAAAAAAAAAAAAAAAAAAAAAAAAAACAGATGCCAGCAGTGGTGAGATGATTATCACCACTTATTTTTTCTTCATTATATATAGCCCTTATTCCTTCCATTCTAAAAGCCCACGTTTAGGTCTCACAGAGGGTCTAATATTGCTTATGAAAGAGTAGAAAGGCTGATCATTTCTCTCAAGCCATGGCGTGTCTTCATTGCAAAGGAAGAAGAGATTTCCTAAAATGGCATTTTGGACCAGAAGACAAGTGTTTAGAGCAGGAAGGTGACTTTCACAGACCGTCTTTGAGCGCTAAGCATCATTACCATCACGCTCATCCGAGGCGCCGTGCTGAGCGCTATGAGGCTCAGGATAAAACCACGAGGACTAAGCAGACGAGCTGTGCGCTCACAGGGCCGGCCACGAGGACTCCCGCCCCCGGCAGAGGAGCCCTGGCTGCCAGGCTGAGTCGGCACCAGTCTGCTCACGCGCCAGCCCTGGGCAGGGGCTGAAGCGGCCCACCCCGTCCGGGCATCTGCAGCCTCCCGTGCGGGCTAAACTGGAGAGGACAGCGCACGTCATCGGCGGGGTCCGTGGGGGAGGGTTTGCGGCGAGACGCGAGCTTGGCCAAGGGAAAAGTCTGGACAGGTGGAGAAGGACGGCATGGGGGCGCGTGGAAGGGACGGATGGGCCGCGTGGCCAGTGCCGGGAAGCCCAGTGACCACGTCCACAGCTAAGTGTCTTCATGTGTCCAGGCTCATGGTTCAGAGACTGCGTGTAATAAAAGAAAATGAAAAGTATTGCCAAGGAAAATAACAGTTTTTAGAAAATTCCCAAATCTTTTCATTTATTCATCAAGTATTTCTTGAATGCCAGGCACTTTTCTAAGACACTGGGGATTACAGAAAACACTACGTAATAGCGTGAGAAAGATGCTCGAGTGTAGACGGTAGAGAAAAACACTACGGAAAATAAATAAATGAAACGTGTATTATGTTGGATGGTGGTTAAGTGCTGAGAAGGGAAACCAAGGCAGGCGAAGGTGATTTAAATACGGGCAGGGCGTGGAGGCAGTGGGGAAACGTCCCATGGTTTCCTTGGTGCGGCCTTTTGAGTAAAGACCAGAAAGAAGTGAGGGAGTATCGTGGGGAAGTCTGCGGGAAGTCATTCCTGGAAAAGGGAACTTCAGTGCAAAGGCCCTGGGGTAAGAGGACGTCTGCTGTGCTGAGAGAACAGGAGGCCCGTGTGGCCAGGCAGAAAGAGCCAGGAGCAGACGGCCAGCGGGGTGACACGAAGTAGAGGCAGCTTCCTGCTGCAGCGCAGAATCATCTTGAGACTTATTTCTGCTCACGCAATGAAGAAATCGATGAAGCACGAACTACAGAAGAAGGAGGAATCCTCCAGGAAGCAGCGCATGTAGGGAGGTGGGTTTCTCTCAGGAGCAAACCCTGCAACAATGCGTTTTCTCAGATGCCCTGTAAATGACGGGCGGGGACACCTGGTCTAGCTCCTCTGACCTGACTCAGCCCTGACGAGTCAACAACGAAGAAAACTGCGTTTCAGGCTGATTGGAGAGCGCTCTGACCTGGGGCTTTGGGGTCGAATGTGAGGTCTAAAGGGGACTCCATCCGCGCCCTCGTCCTCAGCGGAAGTGCCCGCTCTCAGGGGGGCCCTAAAAGCAGCAAGAAAAGCCGAGTCTGGTTAACAAAAATGACGATTTTTTTTTAGGAACGGACAGACCGCAAGTGCATTTGGCAAAATGGCATCGACTTGAAACCGGAAGTGAAATAAATGGCCGTGTTTACAAGCCAAGGCAAAAGTTCAAAGGGAGCCCCAGACACAAAGGACAGATGGCGTGAGAAAGCCAGTGCGTCCTCCCGACACCCACAAAATGCAGATTTTTTAAGTGCCCTGAAGGCTGTTTATGGCCTGAGCACCCCGGACTCAGCCCCGCGGGCTCGGGCACCGGGAAGCGGCTCACAGCGTCCACACCTCGTCCTGGAAGGGGCAGCGTGCAGCCTCTGCTTAGGGAACTTTATTTTCCACGCCAACACCACCTCTATCTTGTAAAAGCCAGTCAGAGTCTCTGCACCTTTTATTTTACAACGTGAAAAGGGAGGAAACTATTTGCAGCCGGTGATTTGCCTGCTGAAATTGCAAGAGAAACGGGGGAAAAAACCCCTATCACACCCTCTTCTGTCTATTCTGGGGTGTTGTCCAAACCCTGGGGGGACCCTGGAACTCCAAGATTCTTTACAAGTCCAATTATGGGAGCTGCAGAAAGGGCTCTGTAGTTTTTACCTCTTAGGAACAGCTGCAAAAATCATTCTAAAGTGTTCCTTCCACGTTTAATGAAGAACCAGTTTAGGGTGAGTATTAAAGTACAGATGAAGAATGCCGATAGAATGAAGGACAAAGGCAGCAGTAATACACAACCAGCTTCATCTTCACAGAGAAAAGGCCGTCACACGGACAGCGTAAGTATCAAGCCCACACACTTAGAGATGGTGCAGTGAACGTCTTGGGGAGGAAGACCTCTCTTCACCACGCTCAGTCCCGCTTTGGTTACCAAGTTGATAAATAACCTTAGGATTTCCAGGCCACACGGAGGAGTCTTCTGTCACTTACAGAGGGGGAGGGGGCTGCTGAGACACCTCCCGTGCTGACTCTGGGGGAGACATCAGGGTCTGTAAAGAACAATAAATCCTCAATTCCAACAACCGGTGAGCTCTGAAGAAGAGACTCCTCATTGCACAAAAGCATTTCACAAAAGCAAAGCACTTCTTACTTGGAGATATTATCATGTATTTCAATATTTCTGGAGTTAAAAACATATTCTTGCATGTCTATTTGGTATTTGGTAGTTGACATAACTTTTCCCCCTCTCAAATAAATGTAGTCTTTATATCTGTCTAGATTCTCCACATGTAACAAATGCCTGCACGTAAGAAGATGCCTCAAACGTACTATTATTTCGTATCATTTTTAGGGGAAACTTATCTCTGGTTCTTGAAGTTCTTTTATGTGAATATTAGTGATGAACAATATTTGTAAAACATAGAACTAAGTATCCAAAAGCCATATTATTTTACTGCTTCTCAGAATATCTAGATATGCTTTTGGCTCAGCCCTCTGGTCAAAATAAGGATGGACAGACAGACTGTCAAGAAAAATAACTTATCATTAGAAAAGTTGAACTAATATATTTTGCAATTTCAGATTCATTAAAACTGGGTCAAATCAAATTAGCGTATAATATAATGGTAATCATTTTGTCTTTTCATTTTTGAAGTCAGAGAAGTTTTATTATTCCTGATAAATCAACAACAAATATTTTTTCCATTTACATTTAAGGAAAATGCAGATTTCAACATTATCCACGAAGAGCGGGTGTGTGCTCTAACCGAGTGGATTGACAAAACTTCACTGCTAAACTATAAAGCCTTCAAAATTGTGAAAGATAGGTAAAAAATGAAAATTTAGAAGAAGTGAAAAATAAAAAGAAGTAAAGAATGGCCAGATAAGGGTCTTCTAAAAGAATCTCTCACATGTTTCTGACATCCTTGGTGTTTTAGAAACATAAAGAATTCCTTATTACTATTATCCTAGACACACTATTACTATCACTTGTTTTTACCTCCATCCTGTCTGAAAACATCAGCAGATATCTTTCCTGTAGTGTAAAAACTAAGGGTCCTCCCAAACGTAAGGGCCTTTTGTTGAACAAAATGCCACGGACCAAAAGCTTCAAGAATTAGAACCTGGGGTTTGCTATTTATCGTACTCTGTAAATAGACTCAACTCAGGTTCTTCCCTGAGTGGCTTGTCTACCACTCACCCCAAAACAAAGGCAATGAAAGGAAAGAACTCAGCTCCGGAGATCCGCTGAAGAGCTAAAACTACTTTATTGCTACATGATATTAACATATTTTAATCTTAAAACTGGCACGTTTTTGTTTACCAACCGGAAAGAGGAGAAAAAAAGATTCACTTGATAAGAATTCACAAATTAACAAGATACCAGGGAAGGCGAGAGTCATCGCTCTAAGGTTGAGTACTGGTTTAACAGGAAGAGAAGCTTCTCTGGTAAATCCTGGGATGCAACAGGCCCAGTCTGGTCCCACACGGTGCTGCCTTCCAGCACCCACGGGCCTGGGTGTTGTGTCATTGTTCGCCGTGGACGACGGCACAGGTGACGCCCTGCTGTCCCGTGCAGGCTGAATTCCGGGCGCCGCGGTAGCCAGGGTACATGGGACCCCACCCTTCAGTCATGCTGGGCTCTCAGCTCAGTTACACGTTTTCTTCAAAACCTCAACCCAGCCAGACTCAGGATGATATTTCCTGTCTCACATGTGTCACACCAACCAGAAGTCAAGGACATTGTCTTTTTTTTTGGCTGAGCGGCATGTGGGATCTTAGTTCCCTGACCGGGGATAGAACCTGCGCCCCCTGCACGGGAAGCGCGGAGTCCTAACCACTGGACCGCCAGGGAAGTCCCACGGGGTATTGTCTTATACAGCATCCTTCAGGGCATGCTTATAAAATACAATCTGTTCTCAGTGTCACCTGAGAATATCTCTAGGGTTTCCTTAGAGACCAGAGAAGGCTGCAGAGCCAGTTCACACATGCTGAACTCGCAGGTGAGCGGAAGTGAGAGAGGCCTCTATGACACTGTCGCCTGGATGCGCCAGCTACTTCAGATGCCCTCTCTGCAGAGAAAGGAGGAAAGAAAAGAAAAAAACAGAAACAGAAGCTCCTGTTCAGCGTGCCCAGTTTCCAGAATTCCTTCAGCCAAGCTATTGAAGCAGCTCTCACGAAACTGGACACGCCAGCTACTTCAGATCCCCTCTCTGAAGAGAAAGGAGGAAGAAAAGAAAAAACAGAAACAGAAGCTCCTGTTCAGCACCTCAGTCGTCCACACCAAGTGACACCACTGGCCCGGCTACCTTCTCCATCTGGTTTTATGTTTTCTACGCGTTTGTTTTGCTGCTGTAATTTTTAAGTATTTGAGTTTGGACAGATGAGCTCTGCGGGGAGGGGTTTCCACAGTGTGAAGGGGAACCAAGAAAACTTTAAACACAGTGTATTTTCCAGCTTCCTGTCTTTACACCAAAATAAAGTATTGACACTCACAAGAAAAAAAAATACAATATGGCAATTAGATAAAAACATACGTCTGGGGCTTCCCTGGTGGCGCAGTGGTTGAGGGTCCGCCCGACGATGCAGGGCACACGGGTTCGTGCCCCGGTCCGGGAGGATCCCACATGCCACGGAGCGGCTGGGCCCGTGCGCCGTGGCCGCTGAGCCTGCGCGTCCGGAGCCTGTGCTCCGCAACGGGAGAGGCCACAGCAGTGAGAGGCCCGCGTACCACAAAAAAAAAAAAAACAACACATATGTCTGGGTTTACTCAAATGTGTACTTTTTTTCTACTCATTCAACAAACGCTTGTTGAGTTCTTCCTACACGCCCGGCACCGCTCTGGGCATTGAGGACAGCAGGCAACAAATGGATAGAAATGCCTGCCCACAAGGAACCTGCATCCAGGTGAAGAGAGACAGACAGCAGACAAGAAGCAAATAAACAAGTCAGCTTGCAGACAAGGCAGGACCTCGGCCTTTGCGACACGTGAAGCCGTGGGAGGGTTTCGGCCGGGATTTCACAGGAGCAGGCTTGCATCCCTGGGAGCTGGTCTCTGAAGGCAGCCCCAGCTTCTCCATCTTTGCACAGACATGTGGCTGCTTCCATCAGGAGGTGGGATGGATTTCCCTCCTCTGCACCTGGGCAGCCCTGTGACTTCCTGATTCACAGAACATGACAGAGTGAAACTCTGAGACTTCCAAACCCAGGCCTGAAGAGCACAGCCAGTTTCAGCTGCCTCTTTCTTTGAAGACAGGCACCATTTAGGAAACATGGATGCCCTGCCAGACAGAGAGAGAGAGAGAGAGAGAGAGGGTGGGCAGAGAAAGACGAAAGAGGGAGAGAGAGGCAGAGACAGAAACAGAGAGAGAGAGAAAGGTACAAAAAGAGAGACAGAGACAGAGAGAAAGAAGTCTAAAGCCATCTCAGATGTAATAGCGTCAACCCAGCTCCCAGCTAGATGCAGCCACGTGACTGAGCCTCGGGGAGACCAATAAAAGAATCCTCCACCTGAGCCTAAAACAGCCCTTAGGAATAATCCAGTGTTGTTTGAAGCCACTGGGCTTGGGCGCATTTTGTCGCACAGCAGAGATAGCCGAAACGCTGCCAGCATTGCTCTGGATCTTGTGTTACGTTCTTTACTTTCCCCTCTCCTTCCCTCCCCTTGCTTTCTCTCCAGCTAATTCTCCTCTCCTCTCCCGGGACAGCGTTTACACAGAGCCTGGCCGGTGCCAGTTCTACGTCTCGTGCCGTGGAGACAAAACGACGGATCTCAGTGAACTGAGCAGAGGGGGAGCCGAAAGCCCACCGGGTGCCCTAAAAGCGCCGTGGAATCCTGGGTAGAACGTGTGAGGGCTGTCGGCAGCTGTTATTAGTAATAACAGGGTTTAAGACTAAAGTCGAAGGCCTGCGGAGGATTCAGGGCGTGTGCAATTCACGGGATCTGGAAGCACGTGCAGACGCCTCTGGGAAGCGGTTTGGGTCACCGCCCTGTGCTGGGGGGGCCCGGGACCTGTATTCTAGGGGGTGCCGGGCCGGCTCGCCCCACTCACCTGTCCACATCCCAGGGAAGTCTCCTCGTCCTCTCCGCCTCCTCCTGGCAGGAGAGGCACCTCGCAGGCCCGGCCCTGCCGCCCCCGGGGCTCAGACTCGCGCTAATGAATCAGGGTCAGCGTCAGCACGGGGGGGCAACAGCTGAACCAGCAACGAATTTCTCACAGACACGCTCCACTGGTCGCCGGGTAACTGGACGGGCCAAGTCTACTGCCACCAGTAAGGAAACACCTCAGAGCCCGGCCACCTGACGGCTGACTGGGGTGCAGGTGTCCTGCAGCAAAGGCATGGGGCGGGGGCAGCAGCCGGAGGAGGACAGGGAGTGCACCCCCACCCCCGGGGCTGGCGGGCAAAATGGAGAAGACCCACCCTCCGCGGCAAAGCCCTGGTGTGCATTGCCTAGAGGCAGGCAGGTGCCCACTGGCACATCCAGAAGGGGACCCTGTGCCTACAATCCACTGGGACAGTTAAAGCCCCGAGCAGGGTGCTGGCCGGGGCCCCGGTTCTCACACTTGAACATCAGCATTACCAGGGGGGCTTGTTAAAGCAGACTGCTGGCCCCGGCCCAGAGCTTCCGATTCAGTAAGTGTGCTCTGCGCCTGAGAATCTGCATTTCTAAGAGGTCCGCTGGGCTTGCTCTGCTCAGGACCGCTCTTGGAAACCACTGATGCCGTGTAGGTATGGGGTCGGGTGTGCTGCTTTCTGATGATGGTGCAGGATCTACCCCAACACATATAAAAAGGAGCAAATTTGCTAATACTCCCACATCTGTGCACACAAGTACGTGACGTCATTCCCGGCCAAGCCAGTCCACCCACGTGGTCAAGGGCTAGGTGTCAGAATGCAGCGACTGAGCAGCTGGCGGAGGGGCCCAACTTACACCAGAATGACAGGCGGCCTCATCCCAGGCCTTCCGAGCTGCCCCCAAGCACCAGAAAGTACAACTGTCGTGCCTATGGAAAGCAAGACTGCTTGGTGTCTGGGTTTCCGGGAGGTGACACAAGGCCTCTCAAAGGAAACCTATGGCCACATGGGCCAGGCCGCTCACCATCCACGTGACCTGGTTCCAGCATCTCAAGGGCATCCTATTTGGGATTTCTGTGCGGCTTCGTGGTTAAACATCGCCCCGCCCCTCATACCGGCGACCGTGGTCACACGTCCGCTTGGACCACTTCGCCCCTAGAAACCACAACCCAGTGCAATGTGGATTAGAAAGAAAGCATGAAACTACGCAGGCAAAAATGGTACAACTGGGCTTCCCTGGTGGCGCAGCGGTTGAGAGTCCGCCTGCCGATGCAGGGGACACGGGTTCGTGCCCCGGTCCGGGAGGATCCCACGTGCCGCGGAGCGGCTGGGCCCGTGAGCCATGGCCGCTGAGCCTGCGCGTCCGGAGCCTGTGCTCCGCATCGGGAGAGGCCACGGCAGTGAGAGGCCCGCGTACCGCAAAAAAAAAAAAAAATTAAAAAAAAAAAAAAGGTACAACTGCCCACACTGCAGGCCACAGATACGAGCCTGAATCGCAGGCTGGCCATGTCCCCCTCCTATGTTCTGTTTCTTTCATTTCCTCCCTGTCATTCTTCTCAAGCCTGCCTTGTTCACACTCATTTATCCCCTCTGTTGACAAACTGTTAGAGCGACCACCTTAAACTCATTTTGAATTTAATTTCAAGTGGCACTTCTCCTTTTCATGTTAAAAGGGGTCTTGCCTCATTTCAGCTTTGTTTTTTTCTCGCCTTTCTGTGAAGTCTCCTCCTTAGGTCAGCTCTGGAGCAACAATATTGTCGGAGATATATTTGCCTGGGTGCAGGCAAACCAAACAGGAGCTCGAGACCAGCAGAGACCCACGGGCCAGATGAAAGGCCGGGAGGCTTTCTCACAGCTCGGTGCGAGCTGCGCCCACCAAGCTTCAAATTCACCTGAAGGGTCCTGGTGCAGAAAGGCTCCAGGGGAAAATACTTACCTGTTGCCAAAAGCAGTGATCAGAAATGGACTTTCGGGCTTGAGAGTCACCTTCTATCATTTTTTAAAATTGGGAAATGTATAAAGAAGCCTTCTTATTTTCAGCATACAAATAAATGTTGTGTTCTGCGGTTTATAGCTTTGTTTTGTTTCTCATGAAGGCTTTATTTTGCGTGGTGCAAATGTAAATGCTATAGTGTTTTTTATTTCGAATACCACATGTTCATTGCTGGTATATAGTAAGGCAACTGACTTGTATATTAACCTTGTATCCTGCAATTTTGCTATAACTGCTGATTAGTTCCAGGTGTTTTGTTTGTTTGTTTGTTTGTTTGCTCATTCTTTCAGATTTTCTAAATAGACAATCATGTCATCTGTGAACAAAGACAGAGTTATGTCTTCCTTATCAATCTGTATACCTTTTATTTCCTTTTCTTGTCTAATTGCATAAACAAACTTCTAGTATGATGTTGAAATGCAGTTGTGGGAGAGGACATCCTTGCCTTGTACCTGATCTCACAGGGAAAGTTGAGTTTTCACCACTAACTATGATCTTAGCTGTAGATTTTTGTAGACAGTCTTTATTAAGTTCAGGAAATTCCCTTCTAATTCTAGTTTACTGAGAGTTTTTATCATGAATGGGCACTGGATTTTGTCAAATGCTTTTTTTGCATCTACTGACATGATCATGTGATTTTTCTTTTTAGTATGTTGATCTAATGAATTACATGCATTGATTTTCAAATGTTGAACCAGCCTTGCCTACTTGGGATAAATCCCACTTCGTCAAAGTGTACAATTCTTTTTATACTTTTTTGGATTTGATTTGCTAATATGTTGAGAATTTTTGCATCCGTGTCATGAGAGATATTGGTCTGTAGCTGTCTTTTCTTGTAATGTACTTTATATCATTTTATTAACTAACGTTAATAATGAAGTCGATGGACTAATGTTCACTGGTCATAG
The DNA here is from genome assembly GCF_002837175.3 of Physeter macrocephalus. Lineage (NCBI taxonomy): Eukaryota > Metazoa > Chordata > Mammalia > Artiodactyla > Physeteridae > Physeter > Physeter macrocephalus. Next base: position 2,958,415 of record NC_041223.1, on the reverse strand, counting down.
GCTCCTTCTCTGTGCATTTGTTGTACATCATCATGTAATGTCGTGTTCTACCCTAGAACAGTACAACAGTGTTACAACAGTGTGGCTACATCTATGGGCTTTGGAGACAGGCTAGATTTGGGTCCATGGACACAGGGTCCATGCTGTGCTAACTGGTTATCCTGGGCAAGTGAGTTATCAATTGTCCTAAGTTTCCATTTCCTCATCTGCAAAATGGGTTTAGTAAAAAATAGTAGGTATACCATTTCACAGGATTTGTGCAGGTCTAATTGGGATAATCCATGCACAATGCTTGAAATATCACATTAATAAATATGTAGTGTTATTACTGTAGTCATTTTCCTAGACCATATCTTATTGCTTTAACATAAGATAAGAACTGACAAGCCTCTTAGATAGACTTATCCACCAGAGGGCAGACAGCAGAAGCAAGAAGAACTACAGTTTTGCAGCCTGTGGAACAAAAACCACATTCACAGAAAGATAGACAAAATGAAGAGGCAGAGGACCATGTACCACATGAAGGAACAAGATAAAACCCCAGAAAAACAGCTAAATGAAGTGGAGATAGGCAACCCTCCAGAAAAAGAATTCAGAATAATGATAGTGAAGATGATCCAAGACCTCGAAAAAAGAATGGAGGCAAAGATCAAGAAGATGCAAGAAATGTTTAACAAAGACCTAGAAGAATTAAAGAACAAACACCTAGAAGAATTAAAGAACAAACAAACAGAGATGAACAATACAATAACTGAAAT
>NC_041223.1:2955731-2957175 GCF_002837175.3 Physeter macrocephalus | reverse complement strand
CAAAAGCTAAGAGAATTCAGCACCACCAAACCAGCTCTACAACAAATGCTAAAGGAATTTCTCTAAGTGGGAAACACAAGAGAAGAAAATGATCTACAAAAACAAACCCAAAACAATTAAGAAAATGGTAATAGGGACAAACATATTGATAATTACCTTAAACGTGAAAGGATTAAATGCTCCAACCAAAAGACACAGGCTCACTGAATGGATACAACAACAAGACCCATATATATGCTGTCTACAAGAGACCCACTTCAGACCTAGGGACACATACAGATTGAAAGTGAGGGGATGGAAAAAGATATTCCATGCAAATGGAAATCAAAAGAAAGCTGAAGTAGCAACACTCATATCGGATAAAGTAAACTTTAAAATAAAGAATGTGGGGCTTCCCTGGTGGCACAGTGGTTAAGAATCCGCCTGCCAATGCAGGGGACATGGGTTCAAGCCCTGGTCTGGGAGGATCCCACATGCTGCAGAGCAGCTAAGCCCGTGAGCCACAGCTACTGAGCCTGTGCTCTAGAGCCCTCGAGCCACAACTGCTGAAGCCCGTGCACCTAGAACCCATGCTCCACAACAACAGAAGCCACCACAATGAGAAGCACATGCACCACAACGAAGAGTGGTCCCCGCTTACCGCAACTAGAGAAAAACCGAACCCATGCTCCACAACAACAGAAGCCACCACAATGAGAAGCACATGCACCACAACGAAGAGTGGTCCCCAGCCAAAAAAAAAAAAAAAAAAAAAAAGAACGTTACAAGAGACAAGGAAGGACACCACATAGGAGCACCTCAATACATAAGGCAAATGCTAACAGAAAAGAGGAAATCAATGGTAACACAATAATAGTGGGGGACTTTAACACCTCACTTACACCAATGGACAGATCATCCAGACAGAAAATTAATAAGGATACACAAGATTTAAATGACTCAATAGACTAGATAGGTTTAATTGATATTTATAAGACATTCCATCCAAAAACAGCAGATTACACTTTCTTCTCAAGTGCACATGGACCATTCTCCAAGATAGATCACATCTTGGGTCACAAATCAAGCCTCAGTAAATTTAAGAAAATTGAAATCATATCAAGCGTCTTTTCTGACAACAACGCTATGAGACTAGGTATCAATTACAGGAAAAAAATCTGTAAAAAATACAAACACTAAACAATACATTACTAAATAACCAAGAGATCACTGAGGAAATCAGAAAATACCTAGAGACAAATGACAGCAAAAACACGATGATCCAAAACCTATGGATGCAGCAAAAGCAGTTCTAAGAGGGAAGTTTATAGCAATACGATCCTACATCAAGAAACAAGAAAAACATCAAAATAAAAAATCTAACCTTACACCTAAAGGAACTAGAGAAAGAAGAACAAACAAAACCCAAAGTTAGTAGAAGGAAAGAAATAATAAAGATCAGATC
>NC_041223.1:2954364-2955416 GCF_002837175.3 Physeter macrocephalus | reverse complement strand
ATCCTTCTCAAACTCTTCCAAAAAATTGCAGAGGAAGAAACACTCCCAAACTCATTCTATGAGGTCACCATCACCCTGATACCAAAACCAGACAAAGATACTACAAATAACGAAAATTACAGACCAATATCACTGATGAATATAGATGCAAAAATCCTCAACAAAATACTAGCAAACAGAATCCAACAACACATTAAAAGGCTCACACACCATGATCAAGTGGGATTTATCCCAGGAAGGCAAGAATTCTTCAATATATGCAAATCAATCAGTGTGATACACCATATTAACAAATTAAGAATAAAAACCATAAGATCAAAAAAACAAAATTAAACAAACAAAAAAACCCCATATGATCGTCTCAATAGAAGCAGAAAAAGCTTCTGACAAAATTCAACACCCTTTTATGATAAAAACCTCAACAAAAGATCAGAATGAGAAATTAAGGAAACAATCCCATTCACCATTGCAACAAAAAGAATAAAATACCTAGGAATAAACCTACATCAGGAGGTAAAAGACCTGTACTCAGAAAACTATAAGACACTGATGAAAGAAATCAAAGATGACACTAACAGATGGAGAGACATACCATGTTCGTGGATTGGAAGAATCAATATTGTGAAAATGACTATACTACCCAAAGCAATCTATAGGTTCAATGCAATCCCTATCAAATTACCAATGGCATTTTTTACAGAACTAGAACAAAAAAATCTTAAAATTTGTATGGATATACGAAAGACCCCGAATAGCAAAAGTAATCTTGAGGGGAATAAAGGGAGCTGGAGGAATCAGACTCACTGACTTCAGACTATACTACAAAGCTACAGCAATCAAGACATTGTGATACTGGCACAAAAACAGAAATATAGATCAATGGAACAGGATAGAAAGCCCAGAGATAAACCCAAGCACCTATGGTCAACCAGTCTATGACAAAGGAGGCAAGGATATACAATGGAGAAAAGACAGTCTCTTCAATAAGTGGTGCTGGGAAAACCGGACAGCTACATGTAAAAGAATGAAATTAGAACACTCCCTAACACCGT
>NC_041223.1:2929652-2953945 GCF_002837175.3 Physeter macrocephalus | reverse complement strand
CAGATGGCCAAGAGGCACATGAAAAGATGCTCAATATCACTAATTATTAGAGAAATGCAAATCAAAACTCCAATGAGGTATCACCTCACACCAGTTAGAATAGGCATCATCAGAAAATCTACAAACAGCAAATGCTGGAGAGGGTGTGGAGAAAAGGGAACCCTCCTGCACTGTTGGTGGGAATGTAAATTGATACAGCCACTATGGAGAACAGTATGGAGGTTCCTTAGAAAAGTAAAAATAGAGTTACCATATGACCCAGGAATCCCACTACTGGAGATATACCCAGAGAAATACATAATTCAAAAACACACATGCAAAAAAAAAAAAACAAACCACACACATGTACCCCATTGTTCATTGCAGCACAATTTACAATAGCCAGGTCATGGAAGCAACCTAAATGCCCATTGACAGATGAATGGATAAAAAAGATGTGATACATATATACAGTGGAATATTACTCAGCCATAAAAAGGAACGAAATTGGGTCATATGTAGAGACGTGGATGCATCTAGAGACTGTCATACAGAGTGAAGTAAGTCAGAAAGAGAAAAACAAATATCATATATTAACACATATATGTGGAATCTAGAAAAATCGTACAGGTGAACCGGTTTTCAGGGCAGAAGTTAAGACACAGATGTAGAGAACAAACGTATGGTCACCAAGCGGGGAAAGGGGGTGGTGGTGTGATGAATTGGGAGATTGGGATTGACATATGTACAATAATATGTATAAAATAGATAACTAATGAGTACATGCTGTATAAAAAAATAAATAATTAAATTTTAAAAATTAATTAATTAAAAAACATAAGAATCATTTTGCTCCTTATTATACTATTATATGTAGGATACTTTTTATTTTTAGTTCATTCTCTAAAGCCTTTTCCCATAGCACTGTAAATACCACAGATCGAAGCCTGTAAGTCTTATTTAAATTCAGCTATTTTTTTAATATATATCTCCTAAAAAGCTATAAAATGGAAAACTCTAATTGTAGGATCACACATTAACAAGCACTTACGTGTGTATCATGGTTTCTGGTTTATGAACTAGTGTATATATGCAGTCTTCTGTACAGGGGTTTTCTGTTTAGTGTGTTTGTTTTCCACATTGTGTGTTTTTATTTTTCTAGTTGTTTTTTCTCTGTATTTAGATGATTATACACTTTGAATTGGAAGAAACATCCACTGAGGTGGATTCACCCAGCATCCACTTAGGTGAAACTCCATCTGAAACCTGAAATTCCAGGGTGGGCAGGGTGAAGGGGGTTAGTTAGGGAGAAAAGGGGATGGTGGGGCCGCTTTAGGCTTCCACACTTCCAAGTTACCAGAGGTCAGCCGGGATCAAGGATACGCCTTTAGTCATTAAAAAAATTTCTTATAGTGAACTGGAATTTACTTCTTTGTAATTACTTCCCACTGGTCCTAGTCTGGTCTCTGAAGCTACTTAAGATAAATATGAAATACATATGAAATATGCTCATTGGAATATGAAATAAATATGAAATCTGCATGAGAACCCGAAGTGTATGAGGCCCCTTATGCTCCCTTAAACATGTCTTCCCAGGCTCAGGTCACCTGTTTGAGTCTTTCCTGTGTGGAAGTTTCTAGAGCCTTACCATCCAGCCCAGTTTTTTTTGTTTCTGGGGGGATTTTTTTAAAGGGCATTTTCATCCTTGTCTTGAAACTTCCATGAAATCTTATAAGTTGTCTACCTTATAGACAAAAAAACCTTTCCCACTGTTGCCAGCATAGATACTTCTATACACATGCATGTACATGTGGACAAAGAAACTGCATTCATTTCTTCTTTGAATGCAGAGGGGTGACCAGAAACCATTAATAGCAAAAACACTTTTAATTTCTTCATTTCTGCAGAGACAACAAAGCCTTACTTTCAGGTGGATCATGACTTTTTTTTCAAAAGCTCCACATTTCTAACATTATTTGAGAAAACCACCCTTCCTCGTCTAATACGTAAGGTTTATCTTGATTGAAAAGTGTTCAATGGAAGTTCTAGTCTGCAGGCATGAGAGCATCTCGTCTTCTTTCCAGAGAATGCAGGGCAAAAGACGAATGTTGGCTGCAAATTAAACTTTCAGCCGTCTCCAGCCATCTGACAGAGCGGCCCCCAAATCCTGCCCTGTCTAGCAACGGAGGAGGCTGTGCTCCTGACACCCGGGTGCGAAGGCCCGGCCCACCGGGCTCCTCTAGGAGGGCCCAGAGACCGGTGCGCCGGTGGACCAGCGCACCGCAGGGACAAGAGACAAAGCGAAACACCTGCCCTCCACCAACGGCTTTGGGGACCACAGGCACCCACACATTTCCTGGTGAAGAAGAGGTTCAGGACACAGCGTAGCAAGTTGTTCAGAAAAAGAATTTGATAAAAACCATACACAACAAAGTAAAATCTATTTTAAACAGCATACACTCTTCACTTTTGTCTTTAAACGAATTTGTGCCCAGCACTTGCCCCTAAGGTTCTTCTCAGGGTAACCTCATGAAATAGGCATGATCATCACCACTTCCTAGATGCACTCAGGGGTCTGAGGACCTGCTCAGAATGCCTGTAAAGCAGCAACACAAAAGGAGTCAGACCCAGACTGTCTTTTACTCCAAGACGGAGCTGTCCCTCTGTCCTTGCTGCTATGTCTGAGTATGCAAATAAAAAGCCAACACTATGAGCCAACTCCAAAACATTATCTCATTTTGAAACCCAGCCGGTGAAGTGCAGGTATGAAAACACAGTTCGTGATATTTCACATTCTATCCTAGATCGTCCTGTCTTTCAGTTTCTAAATCAAATCGGGCCATGCTAGCTTGCTGAAGATGTTATCTGAGCTCTGGAATAACAGTTAAAATGCCACTCGGGGAGGGAATGGCAATGCACGGAACAGCAAAGGCAGAGGATGGAAAACACACATCCTATCAGAAGAAACCCCTTCTCAGGTCTGGTAGTAGTGGGGCTGGGAACGTAGAGAGACCATACTACCTAAACTCACCAGAGACACATGGGACGAGCCCTCTCCTTCCTAGAAAGGCAAATCCTTTTACACTGTACTAAAACCTACCATCTATAGGAAACCTCCTTTGTTTGTTTTCACCCTGATTTTATATAATAAAGGATAAGAATAATTTATTTTCTTTCTCTCTAAACGTGTTTCTATTTGGTGATTTCATCATTCTCCTTGAGTCACGTTTAGTGTATGTCTTTTCTCCCAGACATACTACAGTCTCTTTGGAGTCAGGGATCATGACTTTCTTCTTTGACGTCAATCAAATGAAACTATCTGGATGACGCAAGACATAATTCTGCATACAGTAAGAATTTTAAAATGCTTATTACACTAACCACTTCTCTGAACTGAATATGTTAATTCTAAGCAATTAAAAAGCTTGGAACATAGTAGACATGCAAAAAAAATTCCCAAATGAAAATTAAAATATAGTATTAGAAAACACACTTTTCATCAATAAGAGAAATCTCACCTCTTTCCTCTGATCAGTATTGACCAATAGCCTAGTTCCTCTTCTCCTAGGAGAAGACACTGGAAAGGGAACATTTCATTATCAAGGCCCTATTTGCTCATGTAGTAGTGTATTGTAGCATTTCATATGATAAGTTTTCATTACCTTATAAACAGAAAAGAATATGAATTCACATTGACATAGACTGCTCAATATGTAAGGCCAAGTTTAACATTTGAACAATAAGTCCTTCCTTTTGACACAAAACTGGAAATTTACTGTCCTTTCAACTATTCAAGATTTACTCTGGTATTTCAGTATTTAATATTATTATTTATAACCATAACTGCTGGTAGATTTTTAAATTTATCATTGGATAAAAGTCAAAAAATATATCAATATGCTTTAATTCTTAAAATTCTGAGAGAAACGAAACGTATTTGGTAGAGACCAAAAAAAACACATTTTATATACACCATTTAAATATGCCAACACTAAGGACCTACTGTATAGCGCAGGGAACTATACTCAATATTTTGTAATAACCTAGAAGGGGAAAGAATCTAAAAAAATAATAGATATATGCGTACATGTATAACTGAAGCACTTTCCTGCACACCTGAAACTAACAGGACATTGTAAATCAAGTATATACGTCAATAAATTTTTTTTTAATTCCAAAATGTAGTAAACAACGTTTGTAGACACCTATTTAGATCTAGGTCCTGTACTTTCTAGAAAAGAGTACAATGTTTCTTTTGTGAGTATCGATGAACAGGCTGCCAAGCTGGTGCTCAGAGCCCCTCACGGGGGACACCTAAGCCTCATCTCACAACTGTGACATCTTGGATTGCCAGTGATGACTGAGAGTCCCAGCAGTAATGAGGACCCCTTCATCACACTGGTCTGTTACACAACACAGAACAGCTTGCATCTTTCACCTTCACACATACACGGTCTCAGTAGCGAGGAAGGTGTTTCTGTTTGACTTTCTATCTCTAATTTAAAACCCTTGTTCAGATAGCCCAGCTTTCTGTGTCCATTCAAAAAGGTACACCCTGAGTAACCAGGATTAAGTCCCGTTTACAGAGAGAAATGGGCAGCTCAGCGTGAACACGCATAAGCCTGCATTCAACAGTGACCAGCTCCAGGCTGGGTCCCACACTCACTCCTTGCTTCCCGAGCGGGATCAAACCGCTGGCTCCTTTCCAAAATTGTCTACTCAGAGTGGCTTCCCCAGAAGCCGGCATGCCATCTCCTCCCTTCAGGAGGGCTGCCAGCTCAACACACCACGCCAAAATTTGCACTTGATTTTTCCATTCTAAAAAAAAAAGTCACTCTAACTAACAGTGTTGAAATCTTCTCCGGAAATTTCATGTTAAATGGATTAAATGCACAAATTACTTAAGAAATATGCAAGTTTGAGCAAAATTTCTTTAGACATTTTTACGGAAACAGCACACAACCATATATGGGGTAATGTGAAAGAGAATATTGCCTGTAAAACCCGGAACGTAGGGTCAACTTAAAAATTATTCACAACCTAAAACTTGAGTTACGTTTTATTCAGCGGGAATTTTTAGGACTTCAAGCCCGGGAGGAAGCATCTCAAGTAACCCTGAGAGAGCTACATCCTTTGTTTACCGATATGGCAGGAACTATTCCATTTATCAGTAGGTTAGAGAAGAGAGACTAGAGTTTTCATGCAGGACATTAATGTGAATATGCCTAGTTAATAAAAGTGACGCTCACCTCAAAATACTTTTCCTCAGCATTTTGTCCATAGAAAAACTATCAGTGACTATCAGCCTGTCGTGTTCCCCATGTATCTACATTGCCTAGACCAGTCCCGGCACGGTGAGCGTTTAATAAATATTTATGCAAGAATCCAGAGGGTTTCATCATAGAATACTGCAGACCTAAGGGAAGGTGGCACTCAACCACCAAACTCTATGAGGTTCTCATGAAGGTCATTTGAACCAACCAATTTACCCAAACGAGCCACAAGCCACCCAGAGGTGTTGGTGTAAGCTTCACTTACTTCCAAATGATTGCAATCTCGTACTTGCTGAAAAATTATGCTTCCATTAGCATAAGCGATGCTGTGTGCTGATACCAGCGTTATACGACTCAATAAAGAAAAGTTAGCTTACATAATTCCTTGCAGCCCTACTTGAAAATCTCGTGTTCTCAAACTTCAAACAGGTTTTGGGAACCCTGGTTTCTCATCACTCAGGCAAGTCGTATCTGTGCACAGTTCTGAGCAAGAAGTAAGGGCTCCACTTTTCGTGAAATGGATTTCTTCTCTTTGGTGAGAGAAGCAGCCCAAGTAATGTACTGAGGGAAAAAGATGTGTAGTTTTGTTCTCCATCTGAACTGTAGTTTTTGATGATTATTGCTATCACTGATGTCAGTACACTAAAGGAAAACATCGAACACGTAAGCACTATATTACAGTGCTTATTTAAGAAATTATATTAAAAATCAATATAGTTTTAAAAACATAGTTTTAAAGTCTTCTAAAAATGGTTCTCCTGTAATATTAACCTAATTGGAAGGCAGATTATAGCACTATTTCCCAGAATTAAATGCTAAAAAGTGGAAAAAATTATTCAAATTCAGAAGAAAAAAAGGATAAATACAAACTTTTAAATTTAATATTCTGGAGTTTTTGTTTGGTTTCTGTTCCACAAGTTTCCTCCTGAATCAGCTTCCAGAAATTCTCATTGTCACTCATGTTCTTCAAGATTCCACATTTGGTCGGTACATTTTGCAACCCTACAATCTTATTTTCAACAAGAACAGTATATATGTATACTGATACATATATATAGCAAAGTGACATTTTTAATCGCAAGTTATGTCAGTGGGTAATTAGAAATTTAAAATCCCATTTCTAAGCACCAAAGGATAACATCTGGATAACGTGCAGCTATCTAGTTAGGAAAGTGTTATTTTCAACAGTAACTGACACCAAAAAAATAACATCTTTGAAAGTCTCTGTCCCTTAATTCTGGGGGTTATTTATATTTAAAAACTAAAGGAAACAATTTGAGGGGTAGTAAACTGTTTTCCTTTCTTTCTTGCTCTTTTTTTAATCCTGGGTAGTGGTAACTAGGAGTTAATATAAGGGGAATTCTTTGGAGAGGATGACAGGGGAGAGGAGGGCTTTAGGAAAGGAAGGGAGAAAGGGGTGGGTAGGCTTGAGGACAATGAGGGGAAGCAGATAAAGGCATCTTTCCCTTAAAAATTCAATTTCTAGTTTTATCCCCCTTTGACATGGAGACGCTAGAATTACCATACACTGTAAACCAATTGTCCCATAGGAATATGCTGCTTGTGATAAATGACGTATTTGCCAAGTTCATAGAAAACAGGCACCAGGAGTCTCACCTCTTTTAAGTATCATTTCATCTCTTAGAAATTGGGGGACGCATCAAACTGATAAGGCCTGTTTTAGGAGGTATAACTAGATTTATGAAATAGCTTCTTTAAAATAGTACCTCCCCAGAAGAACCCTCTAATTTACCCAAGGATATATAACTTGAGGGTGGAATTTTCCATTCAAGTCAAGACTACAATCAGGAAGCACAGGGCTCTACAAAGATTGGGGGATATGTTTTGGATGTTACATCAGCACCGATCGGACAATTTTGTCAGTCTAACGTCTAGAGCAATTCTTCATTTATTAATACATGAGGTTGTTCTACGCGGACACCCTGGACTCCCTCAGATACTCAGGGCCGTGGCCCCTCCAGGTAGGTCCCTCCCTCCTTCACAGGGAAGAGCTTTCTCATGCACCGGGGCTGTTCTCAGGACTCTGCTCAAAATGAAGTGGCGGTCTAGAATGGGATTCACCAGCAGTCCGCGCTTTGGCACGGACGGCCCCCCAAGAGCGTAAAGGGTTTGGGGGCCGTGGTGTTCGGGTCTCTCCTACTGTCCAGCTCCCAGCGTTTCACGTGACCCCGAGGAGCTGATGAGGGCCGGCCTTGCTCGCACCTAACCCTGGGCAGAGGGGCTCCAAGCGCAAAGCCTTTTGCCCCAGGAGGGTTGAGGGGGTCCGGGACCCCCAATTCCTGAGTCACTCTGACGCTGGAGCGCATTTGAGGCCGGACACACGATACTGCGGAGCGAGAATGCCTGTCCCGCGGTTCTCAGCCGTGCGCCCGGCGCCGGAGCGCGGGGTGCCCGCGGGGCGCCCGGCTGTGCGCGCGGAGGCTGTGCGCTGGGGCGCCCGTCCAGCTCCAGCCGCGCGCTGCAGAGAAGGAAAGAGACGTCGCGGTCGGTCTGCGGTGCGGTAGCTGGGAAACAAAGGCGAAAACAAATGACAAGTAAACATCCAGCCACAGGAAGCCATTAGGCAGAGTGGGCGCTAATGAGCGCGCAGCGGGGACCCGCCGCCCGCCGTGCGCCCCGCCCGTCGAGGAAGCGGCCGCGGCCCCCAATCCTCCCGGAGCCCCGCTGGCGGCCGTAAACCTGCCGCGCTCTTCTGTCCCCTTCAAGTCGAGCCATTAGAAGCCGCAATTACTGTCGTCCCCAGTAAGAGGGCCCCGGGGGGACAAAGAAAGGAAAATTGGGATGCCTTGATCTCGCACGTTCGCACGCCTTGCCGGGCTGCGAGTGGAAGGAAACCTCAGCGGAGGGGGCGGGGAGGGGGAGGGGCCTCCACCAGCTCCCAGGTAAAGGGGCTCGGAGATGAGAGTACCAGCGCACGTTCCAGAGAGTCTTTGGAAACAGTTTCCCGTAAAAATCAGTCCTTTTGAATAACCACATGTTCCTTTGTGCGCCCTTAAATTTTAAACCATTCTTTAAAACTTTTTTTCAAGTAGCAGGGGTTTGTCAAGCAAGGGCTGACGGCCTCGCTTTAACTCTGCCGTCTGAACTATTTAAGATGCCTTCGAGCTCGCTTTGATTTGCGGAGCGATGGTTCTTTCCCCGGACTCGGGCGGAGGCGCCGGGGCAGGCGGCGCGGCGCCCGCGGTGCCGGTGCGTCCTCCGCGGGGCCCAGCCCCCGCCTCGGCGGTGGGCCAGGTCTTTGCTGCAGCGACACCCCGCGGTCAGCCCGCGCGTCCCAGTCAAAGCCCTGCCGCGTCCGCCTCGGCCCCCGGGGACCTGGGCCCGGGGAACCCACGGGGTCTTCCCTCCCCGGGTTCAGCACCAGACCACACACGGAGATGGGCTTGGAAACCTAGAGAGCTATGCAAAGGAGCTTCCAACAGAACAACCTGCCTCTTAAGCCTGTTTACCTTAAACATTTTTTTAAGAAAGTGAGAAAGTGCTTATGGTAAATTTCAGAAAAGTCTGCATTAGATGCTCCGGCGAGCAAGGATTCACTAGGCATCACCTAAGACTTGAGAATTATTTCTTCATGGTTTCTTTATATGTGATAAGTTCCCTTTGTAGGAAGAAGAAAAGATGTTTAATCATAAATCTGTAGATACATATGAAGATATGAACATCGGTAAAGTTTAAGGAGAGGTAACCACAAATCACTTTAACTAAATAACCCTCAAAGGAATGGCAGTGCAGCATGGTTATTTCCCCACTAAGGCGATTCTACTGTCTTCTGGGTTTTTGTGCCTTTATGTTTTTGTAGGTTTGTCTTTCTCAATGAAAACTCACTGTTTACCAGCCACTACACAAATCTTCATACGTGAAATTCTCTTTTGAATCGGTCTTAACATCTTATCCCCTTATTAACTAATTAGTTGAATTAAATCTTTGATACATGTTGTTGTTTTTTTTTTACTAAAAAAAAAAAATCGGTTCACCCATTTCTCCCACCTTCCAACTCCCCACCAATCAGTTCTCTGTATCTATGGGCTTGATTAGGGGTGGGGGGTGTTTTATTTTTTAGATTCCACATATAAGAGAGATCATATAGTATCTTTCTACATTTAATTTATGTCACTTTGTATAATGCCCTTGAGGTCCATCCATGCTGTCACAAATGGTATTTTCATTCTTTTTGATAGCTAAATAATACTCCATTGTATATGTGTACTACATCTACTTTATCCATTCATCCATCAACGAACACTTAGGTTGTTTCCATGTCTTTGCTATTGTAAATAAAGCTTCATGAACATGGGGGTGCAGATATCTTTTGGAGTTAGTGTTTTTGTTTTCTTTGGCTAAATACCTGGAAGTGGAATTGCAGGATCATATGATAGTTTTATTTTTAATTTTTTTGAGGAAGCTTCGTACTGTTTTCCATAGTGACCGCACCAATATACATTCCCACCATGAGTGCACAAGGGTTCCCTTTTCTCCACATCCTTACCAACATTTGTTATTTCTTGTCTTTTTTATAATAACCATTCTAACAGGTGTAAAGGGATATCTCATTGTGGTTTTGATTTACATTGCCCTCATGATTAATAATGCTGAGCATTCTTTCCTGTACCTGTTGCCATGTGTATGTCTTCTTCGGAAAAATGTCTATTCAGATCTTCTGCTCATTTTTTAATTGGATTGTTTGGGGGTTTTACTATTGAATCGTATGAGTTCTTTATATATTTTGGATATTAGTCCCTTATCAGATATATGATTTGCAAATATTCTCTCCTTTGCTAGTTTTTCTTTTTTTTTTTTTTTGCCTCACCACGTGTCTTGCAAGATCTCAGTTCCCTGACCAGAGACTGAAGCCGGGCCATGGCAGTGAAAGCCCAGAATCCTAACCACTAGGACACCAGGGAACTCCTGCCTTGCTAGTATTTTGTTGAGGATTTTTGCATGTATGCTGACCTGTAATTTTCTTTTCTGTGGCATCCTTGTCTGGCTTTGGTATCAAAATAACGCTGGCTTCATAAAATGAATTTGGAAAAGTTGCTGAAACAATAAAGGGAAGTGTTTGCATTTCCACTACTCGTGTGTTCAACACAATTACAAAAATTTAAAACTATTTAAAGATCCTCCTTTTAAAAAATGTATTGGTAAAAGTTAATAGATGAATAAAACTGAGGGAAAAGAATCTTCTACCTCTCTAACATTTAAAATTTTTAAAAATAAACAGCATAATGTATGTAAAGGACATAAGTTTTGGGGGTGCATCTAACTTGGGCTCAAATCCAAGCTCTGCCCTTATGGGCAAGTTACTTAACATCTCCTACCCTCAGTTTTTTTCAGCTTTAAACTAGGCTTAGTAATAATATCTTTCTCCCAGGATTGTTTTGAGGATAAGATCATGTCTGGAAAGTGCCTGGAACTATCTGGTAAACAGTGGGAGATCCAAGCACAATAAGTAATCCTTTTACACCCCACGAGTCTAAGTTTGATCTAGTAAACTATCAACTAAAACTGGAGGGCTAAAAAATACAGAAAAATTACTACTATGTGCAAAATTGTCTTGAAATCTTAACATTTATCTATTTCATAAATTAACTGGGCTATAACTATTCTAAAGATATACTCAGATTAATAAAAATAATGATGCAAACTAATGATCATATAGCCATTGAAATTTTTACCATTTATTGGCATCACACCCTTTACTTGTGTTAAAGGAATAAATTGCATGCACTAATTATCTGTTGCTGTGTAACAAATTACCACAGCTGTAACAGCTTAAAACAATACACATTTCTGATCTCACAGTTTCTGTGAGTCAGAAGTCCAGGGATGGATTAGTGGGGTCTTCTGCTTAGAGCCTCACAAGGTGCTGGCCAGGCTGTGTTCTCATCTGGAGGTCTGACTGGGGAAGCATGCATATCACTGCTCATGAGGATGCTGACAGTATTCCGTTTCCTTTAGGTATAGGACTTATGGTCACTAGCATCTTCAGAATCAACAAAGGGAGAGAAAGTGAGTTTACTAGCAAGATGGAGTCTTGCAGGTTGTACCATGGTCACCAGCGTGATAGCCATGACCTTTGCCGTGAGCTATTGATTAGAAGCAAGTCACAGGTCCTGTTCTGTGACTCAGGGGAGGCATTCAGTACCAGGAGGCAAGAATCAGGGGGCCACCTCACCTCAGAGTCTGTCTGCCACCAGCCACCCTCTGGCCTTTATTATTCATGTCCCTCTCATATGCAAAACACATTCAGCCCCGCCCAGGGTTCCCAAGATTCTTATCTCTCAGAGCATCAACTCAGAGTCCCAAATCTCCTCATTTAAATCAGGTCAAAGGTCAGAGAAGCCTCTTGGGAATAATCTTTAAGTTCAATTTCTGCCCATCTATGGACCTGTGAAACTGAAAAGTCACGTCCTCAACTCACCCAACGTACAACCGTGGGACAGGCAGCAGATAAGGACTATCGACAGTTCAGTTCGAAAGAGGAGAAAAAGGAAGGTAATGGGGAGTCTCTGCTCTATAGCAACTCTGAAGCCAGATGGGTGAGCTTGGCAGTTCCTTGATTAAGCTTCAAGGCCTGAGGATAATTCTCATGGCTTCACCATCTGGCTTCTTGGTTCCACCTTCTGAGTCTTTCCTTTGTTTTGAAATGAAAGGTAGCACATGTGTGCAGCTGAGTAGTCTTCTCAGCCTGCCTCCCGACAGTGGAATTTGGGGGCTTTGCACTCTCCCCATTCCTTTCTGCCCAAGCTGCCAGTGTTTTCGCAGAAGTAACTTTCTCAGAAACGCTGTGTGTCTCCCATGGACTTCAATGGGACTCACTCCATGAAACTAAGACCTCGCTCATCGACCTTTTTGAGATGACCCCTCTCTGCCTGGATCCTGCTGAGGTGACCCTGGGTCGATGCCCTGAAGCTCCTTAGAGGCCCCAGGATTGGTTGATAGGCTCTGAGGCTCCCCCTTAATCCCTTGAAAAGGTCCCGGTGTGACTGGGCTCCCTGACCTTGGTGTCTTTCTGAGGCCTCATCAAAACTTTGTACAGTCACGTCCTTGGCTTTTCCTCCCAAACAGAATGTCTCAATTTTAACACGTTTTGCCATCTGGAGAGGTTGACACCTTGATTTCAGACTTCTGGACGCCAGAACTGTGAGGGACTAAACTTCTGTATCAACTGCCCAGTGTGTGGCCACGTGTTCTGCAGCCCTAGGGGCCTGCTCTGCTGAACTAAAGAACAGATGCAGCTGCTTTTTAAACCAGCGAGCAATGTACTTAGAGTAACATCAGCTGGTGGTCTTGTGAGGTCATCTTCACTTCCACGCAGAGCTCATTTGCATATGTCTACTTTACACCTCACCTGCCAGTGTGCCTCTGTCCCCTCCCGGGCTGAATTCCTGAGAAAGCTCCTGAGTTTGGGGATGTGGCCTCTCTCACCAGACTGCCCGAGCCCAACTCCCAGCTCTGCGCTTTCTAGCTGGGTTTCCGGGACATACCTGACCCCTGCATGCTCCACTTTTCTCATCTGCAGAAGGGGAAGGGGAATAGCAGAACCCACCCCATACGGTTGTGAAGACAACTGAACTGATACATGCAAAGCGTTGCAGGAGCGCCTCCCTGGAGAGGGCAGCGGGGGGCTTGCTGTCGAGCACGTGTGTCATAACCTCTTGTGCTGAGGATGCAAACATCTGTGGAATGAGCGATGACTCAATATTACGTCCTAAACGTTCAATTCGTTTTGGTAATTTTTTTAAGAGGTATCATTATATGTGTTTGTGTGTCTTTACCATAAACCACATCAGATTCCTTCAGGCAATAGTATCAATTAAAAACAACAACTCAGGGGGCTTCCCTGGTGGCACAGTGGTTGCGCGTCCGCCTGCCGATGCAGGGGAACCGGGTTCGCGCCCCGGTCTGGGAAGATCCCACGTGCCGCGGAGCGGCTGGGCCCGTGAGCCATGGCCGCTGCGCCTGCGCGTCCGGAGCCTGTGCTCCGCAACGGGAGAGGCCACAGCAGTGAGAGGCCCGCATACCACAAAAAAAAAAAACAAAAAAAAAACTCATCAGGCCCTTTTCTACTCCAGAAATCTAAGAAGTAAAACTTCAGCCATTCAGAGGCTTAAAGGATTGAGATAAGCTGGATTGTCAGGTTGCCCAGATAACAGGATTTTGAATAAAGTTTAAAACATTACATTCATTTTTCATTTGTTCTTTTCAAAAATGCATCAGCTCCTTCCCTGGCTTTTTCTTTTTCGCTGTGTATTATTATAGTGAATTTTACAAAAAAATAAACATATAAGACTAAATCATCAACCCTTCACATGTTCTGTGTCTATATTATGTTTCTAAAAAAATAATCAAAGTGATTTCCACTTTTGAGCACCTTCCCCCACAGTCTGCTGGGTTCTGCTTTCATTACCTGATTCGACAACTGTGTATTGAACATATTATAAGCCAAACCCTGTTCTGTGCTCTGGATCTATTTAACTCAATATGAACCCACAGCAACCTTGCAAGATGGACATTTTGTTTCATAGGTGGGAAAACTGACCTGGAGCCAGGTCTCTCGGTGACCCGAACGCCAGCTGGTCTGACTCGGTTGCCCCATGCACCCTCTTGTGATGACCATTGACACCTGTAGTTTACAGAGTGGAGCTGGTGTGCACAGTTTGGTGTTTTGATGTTTTTACTTATATTGTGTGCACATTTCCAAGTAATGTAGGTTTTACGTAATTATTATGGTAACATTAGTACATCCCATTAGCTACCTGGATTCGGCTAATTTCCATTCAATAAATATTTCCCGATTGCTTATTTGCTGGCTCCTGTTAAATGCTGGGGACACGAAAGTAATCAATATAGGGTCCCTACCCTCAAACTTTTATCTAGCCAGGAGACAAACATGTGAAAAACGAAGTGCAGTGCAATGTGATACGCGTGCTTACCAATGATTAGACATGGAGTTATTGCTATCTCGGCTGATATCAATGCCGCTATTACAAATATTTTCTGTCTACCCCAGATGACCATTTCACAGGTGGGACTGCTGCATCAGAGGGTGGGGACAGTTGCCCAGCACGATCTGCTGACCAGACTGCTCCCCTGAATGAGAAATCTGCTTCCTTGGTCCCCCATGGCCTGCCCAGGTTGGGGATTTTTAATTCTGGCTACTTTGCTAGTAAAATGGGTGTAACTCAAGTGACTCTAATTTAAGTTTACCAGCTGAGTTGAGCTCTTTTATGTAGAAGTCCATTCTTTCTATTCCCTCACGTCCAGGCTCCAGTCCTGGTTCTGCCATGTGGCCTCTGTCCCTCACTGTGGGGTCACGAGGCTTCATATAATCTGTAAACACACGTCGTTGCTGTCGATGTGGAACTGTTAATATCCTTGGAATATCTGATTAGCCAAGTGTGTTATATGTTTATCAATATCAATCCATATACATTTGGGATGGAAACTTTTATCGTGTTTTCACATTTATTATTTTTGGATTTCAGTGTCTTTCTTATCATATGAAGTTTCTTTTCATTGTGTATAAAGGTTTTTATAACGTCATTGGGTTAAATCTAACAGCTGTGTCTCTGACTCTATTATTCATATCCAATAGGCAAAAATTAACTTCTCCATCATTGAGATGAACAAATTGATCCACTAAAAAAAAAAAAAAAAAAAAAATGTGCGATTCACTGTTCACCTGGCTTGAACTTGGGGTGTGGGAAGAGTAAGCCTAAGGTAAGGCATTTATCCTGCAGCCCTTCCCCCCTCCTCTGGTGTATTATTCCAGTTGGTTACAGATTCGGCCTGTATAACTTTGGATTTCTTTCCGCGGTCGATTCCTGCGGCCTGTTTCACAATCCCATATGGATGATTAGCGCCGTATAATAGCCGTTTCCCTCTCGCTACTTCACTAGGGAGTAGAGGGTTCACCTTCTAACCCGATCCAGAGAGTGGAGAAGGCGGGGAGCCCCTCAGGGACACGCAGACCCTCGGGCCCTGGACCCTCTCCGCTTTCTCCGAAGCCACGAGCCTCTCCCCGTGGCGGCCCCGAAGCCCCGCCCCCTGTGTGTGTGCTGCCACCCCGCTTCCTCCAGCCCCCCTCCGGTGGCTGGTTTGCCACGGCCGGCCAGGTCCCCAGAGGCCTAGTTTCCCGCTTTGGGGACAGAGGTGCCGCTCTTCGTCCACCCAGCTGCCCCGTCTGGCCCTGTGTGGGGTGCTGCCCGTCGTGTCCCTCCCCAAGTCTCGTCCCCCCGGGATGAGGGGGAGGGGCAGGGTCGCCCCCATATGTGCCCACAGCTCTGCCATCTCCACCTAAGGGGCAGCTCTGGTCCTAAGTTCCGAGAAGGGAAGGTGGAAGGTGGAAGGTATTTTAATGGCTTAAACATCCGATTGTTCTTTCCTGCTGTCTATCAGTCAGCGGCTCAATCCTTCAAGTCTAGGGCTCGTCTTGAGGTGCCCCTGCGGTCCTGTGGGCCCCAGAGTCTCAGGTCCCTGCATCCTCATCATCTCAGAGGCCTGTGAGGGGCGGGTGAGGGCCCAGGCCGGGCCTGCCCAGGGCCTTGCTAGATTTCAAACAGGGAGAAACATTTCTCACGACTCAGCCACGTGCCTAGGTCCACAAATAACTCTTCTGTGCGTTACTGTGCTGACAATCTCAGGAGCTACGCAAACCATCCTGGTTGCCTTTTTCTCTCTCGATTTTTTTGCCCTGAGACTGTCATTCTTACCGTTTTATTGCATCCTCTTACCATGTTAATTCTCTGCTTCTAATCTGTCATGGGCTTGGAAAACAGATACATATCTGTTAGAAGTGGATAGAAACAAGAGTCTTTCAAAGCCTATGAGTATCAAGACCATATTTATAAACAACAACAACAAAATCAGATACTTGGTTGGCCAACTGCACAGACAATAAAAAGTCTCCGTAAAGTCCTGATGAATACTTATCCTGCCTACCAGGAAAATGCATGCGCTTACATGAATGCCTTTATACAAAAGGCCCTTTGGAAGGCTGGAAGGTCAACTAAAATAGTGTTTAGGAGCTTAAAATCTACAGCATCCTGCCTGGGTTCAAATGCTAGCTCTGCCACTTACAAGCGACATCACTTTAACAAGTTACTTCACTTCATGGTACCTCGATTTTCCTCATCTGTAAAATGGAGGTGAAGATAACAGTGTCTAGCTGACATGGTTTTTGTAAGAGCCAAGTTAGTTGATACATAAAAGCACTTAGAGGTGGTCTGGCCTGTAGAAGTGCTTGCTGTTACTATATTTTTATCAATTTTATCAATATCAATTTATATAGTACGTGGACTCTATGACATCTGTTTTGTTTATTAAAGGTCTTTGAGCTTACTTCCTATAATCAGGAAAGTTCGGAAGGGCTCAGGGTGCTGGAGAGTTAATCCTGTGTGGGAGAGAGATCACAGATGCTTCAGGGATGGATTAACAATGTGATAGAGAAGGTTGATCTTGTTCTGTCCTTGCAGTATGATTTTAAAAGTTACACACATGTATTGACACACATACATATACATATGCACACATCTCAGGCATTCATTTGTGCAAAATAATAAAGGCAGGTTTAATGTCATCAGGACTAGCAGAAAGCACTCTCCTGAGAGTGATGAAAATAATAATGCTACTGTATTGAAATGGATTGTCTCGATTTAATTCTGATTACTTTCTTTTTGGGTTACAATGCAGTTTTTCAGGGCATAGTCTTCTCCTCTGAGTTCAAGGCCACAGGAAATTGTAGATTCCCTGACACAAAGCACCGTTCCGATTAAAAAAAAAAAATCAATTTTTTCAGTGTTTTGTAAGCAAAGCCCACAAAACAAATATTTGTTGTGCACCTAATGTATGCAAAGTAGCAAAAGAAATAGAATTTTCTATTATTTTGAAAGCCATTCAATTATTTCTGGTACCAGAAATAATTTAATTATAATCCTTTTTTCCATTACGGATACATATATTTTTATTATCTCTTTGATATGTCTTCAGGTACAATTATTAACAGAACAATGCCCACCTGAAAAATGTTTGCTGAAAATAATGAATGTTATGCTATTGCTAACCCATCAAAATCTGCCAAATGCTAGCACTTTCACATAAGTCTCAGTTCCTACTAAATTATTCACATTTATTGTATTAATATGCTTTAAGTTGTCAATTTCATCTTGGGAATTACTGACTCTCTGAGAGGACAAGCTTATATCAGGTTCTTCTTTTCTGGGAGTGGAGGTTGGGAAACCTCCTCTTCTACGGACTGGGTTAGGGCGGGGCTGGTATCTTTCATTCGGGCTTCAAAGCACTGGCCGTGGGAATTCCCTGGCGGTCCAGTATTTAGGGCTCCACGATTCCATTGCAGGGGGCATGGGTTCGATCCCTGGCTGGGGAACTAAGATCCCACAAGCTGCAAGCAGCGTGGCCAAAAAACATTTTTTTTTTAATTAAAAAAAAGCACTGGCCCTGTGTATGGAATGACTGTCCAGCTCATTGAAAGGAACCCTGACGTCACAGTCCCTGGAGAACCGACGGGCTGATGCCTGTCGCCAACTCTTCCTAAAATATCTTGCTCTGCATTTGTCCAGCTCTCTCCTCTAGAAACTTAATCCTCCTAACAACAAATGCCATCACCGCTACGCTATGCCTGAGACACATAAGTGGCATACATGCTCACAGCTACTTGAAAAGAAAAAAAATGGGCCCTGAATTTTCCCAGCAAAGATGGTGGCACCCAGGAAGCCCCTTTGTGGGCCCCTCTTGAAACACATGGTAAGAGACTCTACATGTGAGGGGCTGGAGGAGGGTGGGGCAGGCCGTGGGTAGTTAGGTGTGGCCCTAGTTCCCACTAATTCTATTTCAACAGTCTGCTTGATGTTAATATCTATTAATTTGTTAAATGTGGAAGTCTAGATCTTTCCAATGAAGGAAAAAATCAAAACCATGGAAAAGTAAAAACAAATTCAACTTTAGCCATTTAGCAAATGTAGCACAACAAAACTCCAAATCACATGTCCTTAAAAGGTGTCATTACATCCTAATGAAATAATTAGGCAGAACTTCAAAATGGAAATGCTGAAAGAAGAAATCAATAAAATATACTGTGGAGGAAGTTACCCATTTTTAATGTTTAACTAATTCAAACCAACATACATTCATCAAAAGCTTAGAACATGTTCATGGCGTAAGTGTAATGAAGGAGATAAAGAAATAAACACATGGCTCGCTGTTGTTGTCCGTGTGCCGTGTACTAACTCCCCAGTGAGTCTGTGAGCCCCTGGCGGGAGACCAGATGGTCCCGAGCAAGTCACTCCAGGCTCTGGGTGTTAATTCTTCTCGCTGGAAAATACGAGTCCTTCCCTGAACTGATTGAAAAAGTCCTCCTCTTTGCTCCTTCCTTACAAAGCCCTATGAACCACCGCGCTCCTTCCCCTGCTCATCTTTATGTCCATTCCTGCAGCATCAGTAAGGTGCTATGCATGCGGTGATGATGAAGATGACCGTGGACTTCACTGCGCTACGAAGTATCTACCTTTTTGTATTTCAGCCCGAGATATTTAGCTCATCCATAGAAAACAAAACAAAAACAGTTGTTTTGCCTTTTGCCAAATGACACCACATCCCTCTCAGATAGGTTTGGATTGTAGACATGACTCATTGTACCAAAGACATAGAGTCTGGAAATTCGAGGTACGATGTAAACCATATCTTAAATACACAAAAGGCAACAACGGGGAGTCATCTTCCAAGTTGGAAACTCACTCTAATTATGTTTCTTGGTGTAAAATCTGTCCAATCCCTCAAAAGTCAATTACAAAAATGTGTTTTAAAGCAGGGCTTTTGTGCCTGAGGAAATTCCATGAAAATCAGGTAAGGACAACGTGACCAAAGGAAAGTCGTGCTACAAGAGGGTTTAGTATAGGAAGAGAATCTCAAAGAGTGGAGCAAAGGAGCCCAGACATCATCGGAGCCAGCCCTCCAGGCCTGCCCCCGACTCACAACCCGCTTTACAGAGCAGGAAACCGGGGCTGAAAGCCTAGAACTTGGGATACTGCATTTCAGATCCCCTCTCCAGAGTCCAGTTAACACAGGCTTTAGAGTCCAAGGGATGGTTTGACGAGTCAGTGCAGGCACTTTTCATGGGGTTGAGCCTTAATGAAATTGATGCAAAGCAGGGCAGCCTCACTTCTCCCAAATCCTGGTGAATTGCAGATATTGATGCAGTAAATGTGCATATCCCATTCACTTCCAACCAGTAAGAAAAGGATTCCTTCAGTGATTAAAAACTTGTTAAACATTGTAACGAAAAAGGAATTATTTCTGAAGCATCTGGATCAGACAGAGGGCTGAGCGTGGAAAGAACTTTGGGAGGGACCCCCCTCCGCACTCTCCTACTGGGAGAATAAAGTGCTGGACCAAATGATTTCTAAGCTCCATCTAACTCTGCAATTGTACAAATTTTAAGAGTTTCACATCCTCGGTCATGAGAAAGAGGACATGACTAAACAAGTCCACTAACGTCTTTAAGATCTTCAATAAATCAGTCTCAGAGACAGGAAGATTTTGCCCCCCAAAACCCCCTGTTTTAACTTCTTGGAAGCATCGAAAATTTACCGACAATATTTGCTGAACATTATTAAACACTTCAAACCTTTGCATTAAAAGTTGACGTTCTTTCCTATTTTTCCTCTCCGGAACCATTTTTAATCTACTTTAACTATGGCGTGTTGTTTTGAGTAGGAAATCTATTCTTTAATGTCCGTAAATATTTGGTTAGAGATCTTTTTATAACTTCCTCATAGGAACATGGTTCAAAGTCTACCGCATTTCAGTAATTGTTTGCCCCGCCCCAAAATAAAAGCATTAGTTAGGTGTTCGTATAAATTCCACACAAAATGCAAGTCCTTTGTAGTCACTAAATTTCCTCAGAATATTTTCTAAAGGGTCTCACCTACGGCTTTAAAAAGGAGGGCAGGAAAAACGCCAGTTGCAAACTCCCGCTCCCATTAGGGCGTCCTGTCAGAAACTGGTTAAGGAGCCGGGAATAAGGGGTAATTTTCCTTTAAAATGGAGAGGAGTTTCTTTTGGAAAGGAAATTCCCTGAGGAAGTTGTTTTAGAACAAATAAGTGTGCAGGAGGAAGCCGGCAAAAGGTGGGAAGAGGTTCCCTTTGATTTCGCAGTCTGTGTATTTGGGCTCAGACCAGACAACATTTTATGCACATATTAATAGAATGCAAATGAGCCTGCCGAAAGGACAGTGGTATTTGACACGAAGTATTGTCAACAGAAAGGGTTTGGGTGTATTTTTTTAATCCCATCAAGGTGCCTGTCGGGGGGGGGGGGGCGGGGGGGGGCGGTATTGGGGGCTCCTGGGAACGAATTCCGGGTTTGCCTTCCAGTTGGGTGGCGAGCCAAGCTTTGCAGTATGACCTCCACATCAAGGAGGTTTCTGAAGGTGTGAGCACACTCCTTCGGAGTCCCCAGGTGCCGGTGTTTATTTAGCCCCGCTCCGCTCGGCGAGAGCAGGGCTCTGAGCCAGGGGCCTCAGCAGAATCGCCTGGAGCTTCCGGCCACCCTTGGCCGCCCCCGCCTCGCCCCCAGGCTCTGATTCTGCAGGTCAGGGCGGGCGTTTCCCACGGACGCCCAGGCCGCTGGTCCAAGGACCAAACTCGGAGACCCACGGCTCTCAGCATCCATTAGATTCTCAGACCCCCGCGAAGCTCGCATTGTTCCTAAAAAGGGGGAAGAAAACGGGAGTTTGCTGTACACACGGGATGAGGAAGTTATGTCATCGGTGCCAGTAGGAAGCCTAGCCAGCTCCACGGGGTGAGGCCTGTGGGTCAGGTCGTGGGTGAGGAGGTGAAGGAAACCCACGCTTTCAGGTCGTGCGGTTGTGTCTTTTTTTTTTTGCAGTTGTCTTTGTACAGAGTTGCTCCCTGGTAGAGATATAAAAGCCACTTAACTGCATGTTACACTGTGCTATAAGCTATAGACACAGGAGAAACACTAGTTGCGTTTTATTCATGCAGCTGTTCGTGCCTTCACGAATGTTTCTTAAATGCCTCCTCTGTAGCAGGCTCTGTTCCGGGCTTTTGGGAGACACTGCCGAACAAGACAGATCAAACAGATAAACCCTTTCCTCCCCCGTGGAGTTTAGGTGGGGCAGCCAGTGAGAAACATACTAAGTCAGTTACGGGGCCTGGGAAGGTGGCCGGTGCTCGGGCAGGAGAAGCCGGGGAACCGGGGCGTGGGGAGGGCAGCTGAGCAGGCATAGCAAGGGGGACAAGGATGAGAAGGAGGTGAGGGGGAGGGAGCCGGCTGTCTGGGCAAAGTTCCGACCCTGGGATCCACCTGTGGACCCAGGAGGTAGCAAGGACGCCTGAAGGGCGAGCGGCCCGGACCAGACTGAGTGTAGCTACCCGACAGAGATGGGACCGCAGTGGCACAAGGTGACACAGGGCCGGTAATGAGGTGCCACCATTGTCTGGGGGACGTGGCCCGGACCGGGGCCGTGGGTAGGTGACCCCAGGGACAGGCTCCGCGTACGGGGAAGAGCCGAGAGGTTTGGATACAGAGAGGGAGAGAAGGCGTTGCCGGGCGGATCCGAGGTTTCGCGTGACTCCCCGGCAAACACACACATGCCCGAGGAGGCCATCCACGCCCCACTCGAGAGAGCACTGGTTTCTGAGCGCGGCCTGACAAAGCAGCAGAGTCGGTGGCTTAGAACAACAGAAACGGCTTCTCTCGTGGTCCTGGAGGCCAGAAGTCTGAAACCAAGGCCCCAGAGGAGGATGCCTCCGGCCCCTCCAGCTTTCGGTGGTGTGGACAGTCTTCGGCAGGGACCGCAGGCCCTGGAGGCACCTCCCCTCTCTGCCTCTGTCCTCACAGGCCTTCCCCTGCCTGTGTCCGGATTTCCCCTTTTATTAGGACGCCAATCACATTGGATTGGGGTCCCCCTCCAGGACGACCTCATCCTAACTAGTCACACCTTCCCTGACCCTATATCTGGGTTACTGGCTGTGAGCCTTCAGCACCTTTTTTTGAGGGGACCCAATACAACCTATGACAGAGAGCTCATTCAGGACACACTTGTTTCTTTGTGGGCCCTTCTTCTCCCTTCACCGTTTACCAAGGCCTGTCAACTGCCCTGGGTGGGGTCCGGATCCCAAGAGCCACCTGCCCAGCACAGTTAATAAATGTGGGTTTTGTGGCCTGGGACGCGCACTGGATTCTCTTGAGACGTGATGTCTCCCCACAACCTCACAAAGGTGCACGGCCAGGGACTTCCCCTGGCGCTCCAGTGGTTAGGACTTGGTACTTTCACTGCCAAGGACCCAGGGTTGATCCCTGGTCGGGGAACTAAGATCCCAGAAGCCTCGAGTCGCAGCAAACAAAAAAAAAGTGCCATCACATCTTAGGAGACGGGCGCGTTCCAGACACACTCCAGCCCTCAGCGTGCCGCGTTCAAAGGAAACAGCACAGATAAATACACCTGAGGACACCCAAACAGCAAGAGGCAAAAACACTCAGAAGCATCAGACCGGATTCTGAAACTTGGGAATAAACCGTGAGCTCGTTAACGGTCTGCACCGCTCTCTGCGGAAACCCTGCAGTGGCGCCTCGTCTGACCCGGAACAAAGCCGGAGTCCCTTCTGGGCCCTGGAGGCGTGTGATCCGCACCCCGTCCCCTCACCGTGGCGTCTCTACTCTCCAAACGCGTTGGTGTCCTCACTGTTCCCTGCACGCCACACGTACCCCAGGGCCTTCGCACCTACCGCTCCTCTCCTGGGGTGGTCGGGCCCAGAGACGCACAGGGCCAGCCCCTCCCAGCACCCCAAATATCCTTTAACCTGCCCTGTATTTTTTCACAGCATGTGTCCTCTCCCATCATACTGTCTAATTTATTTTTTATCTTTGCTTTAAATTTTTACATGATTTGTCCCTCATCTGCACCAAGAAAACCCCACGAAGGCTCCAAGTGCATCCGTCACGTCCTCTAGGGAAGGCCCCCATGCGCTCGGAACCTGGGGGCTTGTGGGCCGGCGATGGGCGGGAGGCCGGCAAACTCCACGAGCGGTTCTGTGTGCCTGGCGCTGCTGGAAGTAGGCGAAAGCTCCCTGAACCGGAGGCACGGCGGGTCGGCCCAGGCCTCCCGCCGTCGGGCGCGCCGTCCGCTGAGAAGCGCCTGCAGTTAGGGAGGAATAAATAGTAGAGCTTGAACATGTTTGGGATGTTCGGGCAGCCTGTCTGGGGAGCCTTGAGAAGGAAACTCAGAGAAGGGGTTCAGAGACAGACACGGGAAGGAGCTGCTCCTGGCCAGACTCGACTCAAAATGGGCACGGAGGTGCCGGGCCTGGACAACCAGGGAGTAGGCGGGGTGGACGGCAGCGCTGAGACCTCGTTCTGCCAGAGGCAGTGAGGAATAGTAACAGGCCTGGAGCTAAACTGGCTCTGCCACCGGCCAGCTGCGCCCCTGGTCGGTTCTCTAACCTCTCCCGGCCAAGTTCTCATCTGGGAAATGGGTCTAAATACAACCCGACTGGAAGGGCTTGCATGTTAACAAAATAGATGAAATGTAACCAGGCACGCGCTAAGGATGGAAAGCCTGAAAGTCGCTTCCCAAAGCACGTCAAAGGCAGCAAACTAATCCAGCCTGAAAGCACGATCGAAAACAGAATACCTTTCTCTTTGGATTCTCAAGGTCCTGTTGAAATTCGAGGTCAGGTGTTTTCATCTGCACCCATTGCTTCTTCATTTTCTCATGGAGCAGATTCACACACAGAGCGTTTCTTAGTCTGTGCTTGTCCTTGCGGCACTCAAGGTCGTGCTAAAAGAAATATCCTGTTACGGAATTAGGAATTATCATTAAAACAATGCCCACAGCACAGGGGACTTACTAGGGATAGGGTATTCTATATCCTGATTAGGGTGAAGGTCCACAGAGATATACAGTTGCCAAAAGTCATCCATTGAGGGCTTCCCTGGTGGCGCAGTGGTTGAGAGTCCGCCTGCCGATGCAGGGGACGCAG
>NC_041223.1:2893266-2929398 GCF_002837175.3 Physeter macrocephalus | reverse complement strand
TGGGCCTGCGCGTCCGGAGCCTGTGCTCCGCAACGGGAGAGGCCACAACAGAGGGAGGCCCGCGTACCGCAAAAAAAAAGAAAAAAAGTCATCCATTGGTACACTTAAGATGCGTGAATTTTTGTTGTGTGTACATTACACCTCAATAAGGTTGATTAATTATATGATTTTTTTTAAAAAATAAAATAAAATTTGTCTCTACCCTCTTATTTTACATCATAGATGATTCTTCTGGTAAGAAAAGTTCTATATAAACAAGATTTAAGTATAAAGAAATAAGGTTATAAATACCCTTAAGCTGGCATGAACATCAGTCTTATCATTTCATAATCAAATAGTCAAAAAAAGAAAGAATATAAGAGAGGACACAATCCATTGCCATGGGTAATTTACAGTGGTCTTTGAGAATCACATTTATCCCTTTGACTTAACCTTAAAAAACGCCACGTTTGGGCCCAGGAAGAAGATAGAAAGAAAGCAGGAGGCTACCAAGACCTCCCTGATCAGCCTCACCCAGGGAAAAATAGGAGGAAGGGCTTGAAGAAACGTTCACTCTCCAAAATTGAGACACACTTTTTCCTGGCGGTCGGTGGGCTGTCATCCACCGTGCTCGGGAGCACTCCGACCCGGAAAAGCGGTTCTCTGTCTCAGATCAAGACCTTTTTTATCTCTTTCTGAGCTGGGGAGTAGCCGTGTTATTTAAATCAAAGGTGTAACTGCACTTTAGCTTCTTGTTGCTTTTGTCCTTTTTACTCCCTTCACTGTTGAGGAAGTTCGCCTCAGTGACGTCTCTTCCTCTTTGAAGAGTTAGGACGTTGCATATACCCAGTGCCACGAACCGCAGTGAGAACCTCATTGCCTGGGCCCCGGCGAACGGAAGCGTGTGCTGAGCCCATGCAGCTGACTCACGTAACCGACCGTCAAATCCGCAGCTCTTGGCGATGGGAAGGCCACACAGGTTCCGTGGTAGGATCGGCCTCCAAATTTAGCACCACACACGTACAGGTCTAGGATAACATGACATACCACCAGTCCCTTCTTCAGGTACTGGTGGTTTCGCTTTTGACCTTCAGATCTCTGAAGCACTGAAATTTATCCTGAGTACAGTATGCGGTAATATGGACGGAATTTACATTTTCCCAAAGGCTATCCGTGTGTCTGAACATCGTTTAGTAAAAAGCCCATCTTTTCTCCCACTAAGATCTACGATGATGCATCTATCCCCCTCAATTTCCATATGCACAGGGGTCAACTTCTTGATTTTCTGTTCTGTTCCAGTGATGTGCTAATACTACCTTGCTCTATTTATAGAGACTTTATAGTGTATTTTAATGTCTGGAAGGGCTAGCCCTGTCCCCCAAACTAAATTCTTCTTTTTCAAGGTTTTCCTGTTTATTCTTCCTAGTTTATTTTTCACGTAGACTTTATAATCAATTTATCTACCTTCAGGGGAAAAAATTGTTGGTTTTTATTTGGAATTACATAATATTTTGAAAATCGGGAGAACTGACAACTTTATATTGCTGAGGCTTCCTATACAAGAATATTGTATGTCTTCCAATTTGTTCAGATCTAATTGTGTGTATTTCAGGAGTGTTTTAAAGCATTTCATATGTAAATATATATCTTATATAATTTATATATATTTTCTACATTTGCACATATATAATTTGTTTTCTAAGTAAACTTTCCATTTCGAGATATTTGTAGAGTCACATGATGCAAGATCTGTGTACCCTTTACCCAATTTCACCCAATGATAGCGTCTTTCAAAACTACGGTTCAGGGCTTCCCTGGCGGCGCAGTGGTTGAGAGTCCGCCTGCCGATGCAGGGGACGCGGGTTCTTGCCCCGGTCCGGGAAGATCCCACATCACAGTGGTTGAGAGTCCGCCTGCCGATGCAGGGGACACGGGTTCGTGCCCCGGTCCGGGAAGATCCCACATGCC
The DNA here is from genome assembly GCF_002837175.3 of Physeter macrocephalus. NCBI lineage: Eukaryota > Metazoa > Chordata > Mammalia > Artiodactyla > Physeteridae > Physeter > Physeter macrocephalus. The sequence goes on along the minus strand of NC_041223.1, from coordinate 2,927,451 downwards.
GTGGAGCGGCTGGGCCCGTGAGCCGTGGCCGCTGAGCCTGCGCGTCCGGAGCCTGTGCTCCGCAACGGGAGAGGCCACAGCAGTGAGAGGCCCGCGTACCGCAAAAAAATAAAAAAATAAAAAAATAACTACGGTTCACTATCACAGCCAGGACACAGACATCGATACACTCAAGGCACAGAAGGGTTCCATTCCCACAATGATCTCTCGTGTTTCCCTTTTGTAGCCACATCTATGTCCCTCCCTGCCACCACTCCCGCCATAACCCCTGGCCACCACAAATCTGTTCTCCATTTCTATAATTTTATCATTTGAAGAAAGTTATGGAAGTTAATGGAATCACAGAGTATGTAACATCTGGGGGCTTGTTTTTCGCACTCGGCGTAACTCTCTGGAGAGTCACCCAAATTACTGAGTGTCTTCATAATTCATTCCATTTTACTGCTGAATAATATTCCACTATGGCTGTTTAACTATCCACCCATTGAAGGACCTACACAGTTCAAAGCCATGTTGTCCAAGGGTCAACTGTAGACACAAAAATCTGTAACAAAATATTAGCAAATAAAATTCAGCAATACATTTTTAAAAGTGCACCACAAACAACTAAGTTTTATTTCAGGTATACAAGACTGCTTGGTATTCTAAAATCAATCTATTTAATCCACTATGGTAACATGTTAGTTCTTTTAAATAACATTTATAAGATAGTTTCAAAATAATAATTTTAATATTATGACGAAGAACAAAAGGACTATATGATGTTTAAGATTTCTTTGTAACTCCCTTTGTACTTTGACTGTATTCCTCGAAGCATGCACAAAAATATAAATCATAAAAATACTATGCTTTACGGACCCTTGAAATGATTACTTTCTCTATGTGGTTACGTTATCAAATTGATATATTTACAATTAGCCTCACTAGTTCTGGCTTTCAATTTTAGGGTTTGCTTTTTTCAGTTAGTTTACATGACACATTTACATGATTCGAAAATCAAGGAGGATTCGAGAATTAACGATTGAAGTCTCACTTTCATTCCATCGTTGTTCTCCCTGAATTGTCCCCACAGGTTACCATGGAACCACGAGCTTCTGGTTCATCTGCTTCTTTTTGGGTATATGTATACATACCTATATCCTTATTTCCCACCCACAGTGCCGAAGATGTAGATTCTGTTTATTCTGTTCTGACTCTTGCTTTTTTTCACCTGATACAAGACCTTGGAGGTCTTAATGTTTCAGTACACAGAGGCCTTCCTCTTTCTTGTGTAGCTTCAAATCCAGCCCTTTATTCATGGATGTTTCGGTTGTTTCCAGCCTTGTACTATCACAAATAACTCTGCAATTAATAACTTTGTCCTTGTGCAGCTATACCTTCGTGATAGATTACCAGAAGTGGGCTTGCCAGGTTGAAGGGTAAATGCAGCTGTTATTTTGTTTGTATTGCTTCTAAAAATGAAATAGTGTTTTTAATCGGAAAGCAATCTTTGCTGATCTCACCTCTGTTAGATGAAATAATGTCTCAAACAGGATTAGGCCTTTAGTTTTTTTCCCCTGGATTAAAAAGTAAATTTGTTTTGTATGATAACTAATTACTCTGAAGCCTCAAAATGATTCCCCTGTCCTATACCTTTGAGTCTTTTCTATGTCTGGTCATTTGTTTTCACTGTCTTCTTATTCTTCAAGTGTGTCTGTGCGTGTGTGTGTGTGTGTGTATGCTCATGTGTGTGTGTCTCTGTGTGGGTCTGTGTGTGCTCTTGTATGCTCACATGTGTGTTTGTGTGTATATGCCCCTGTTCGTGTGCATTTGTAAGTTCATTAATTTCAGGCACGGGAGGTGGTGCTTTGGGGTGGCAGGGCCTATGCTTTTTTCAGTATTGATACTTTGCGTTTTTAACTTTTTTCGAAATTTGTGGGTCTCCCGTTCGTATCTTTTAATCTACCAAGAAAATAGGGGAAAAGTTATTTATGTTGCTTAATCTAGCCAACTGGAGGTAAAGACACGGCAAAGGAGCTAGCAGCTTTACCCGGGTTTCCTTTCTGCGGCCCCGAGTGAGGACGGAGGTGGAGGTCCTTACTGAATTCCGCGGTGTGTGACAAGATCGCCTTTGTGCCCCCAGAACCCTCACTAGACTGGCTCAGACACTGTCATCATCACCACCTTCACGGACCTCAGCTTCCTCGTGGTAGCCGTGTGCCGAGCGCAGGCACAGTTCCAAGTGTTTTATACAAATTAACCCGTTAAACCCTCGGGGCGACCCAAGATGTATAATAGGTGTGGGAATTAGCCTAACTTCCAGTCGTGCAAACCTCAGCACAGAGGGGTTAAGCAACGCTGCCCAAGCCACACAGGGCAGAATGTGAGCTGAGGAATCAAGCAGAGAAATAGTAAAGACCACGAGTTCAACTTGTTAACACGAACACAGTTACCACCTGCTCCAGCAAGCTTCCAGCCTCACCGGGCCCCGCTCTGGCCTCTGCTGGCTCACACTGTGCAATGTTCTGGAATATCTTCCAGTGTTCCCAAACTACCCACACGCGTGGGCTGCAAACCCTGGCGCTCCCTCATAAAGAACACAGAAAGCTCCGGGATGACCTCAGGCTCGCTCCATCCAATCCTGGGACCTGCCTGCCGCGCCCTGAAGTCTTGCTAGAGCGCCGGTGGTTACGGCGGGGAGGGACTAGGGTCTCCCCACTCCAGGGTCCTGGCCTCAAAGAGCCAGGGTGGACACAGCCTCTCTTCTCTGGATGCGAGTTTCTCAACTTGAAATTGAGAGGACCCCCGAGCGGTTGTACAGCCTGAAATCCCGCCTGCGGACACAGCTGGCTTTTCCAGGAGCGCACCTGCTCGCATCTCCTCCACCCCGACGTCCCGCCCGCCTCGCGTCGCTTCCCCTTTCCTCCTCCAGAGGGCGCCATGGACCAAGGAGCCGCCACTCCCTCTCTGCTACTTGGTGCAAATCTTGACGCAACAGGGAAAGAATTTAAAATACGCGACGTCTTTGGATTTTCCACATTATTGGTTGACTTCAACTCATGTTCTCTTCTGTGACTGTGGATGACCGAGAGCTGTGTGAATTTTTCACATGCATTCATGTAAAGTGACCTTTTTCTGAAAGGTTTGTTAGAAGGTGCAAATTTATGCTCTCAAAGAAAGTTTTAATTTTGCCAGAGCGATCGGTTTTTAGTATAAAGGCACAGGGATGTTTTCCGCCACTAATCATGGCCGTGTTGTCACATGTGGACTGAGGACATTAAATAGACAAATATTAAGGACCACAAGTTCAACTTGTGACACAAATGGTTACTACCTGCTCCGGCGGGACCTGTTGTATTTTCTTTGTCTGCAGCGGCATGAAAATGTCTGTTGCTGACATTCTTTCCCTTCGCTGTTTTAGATCGTTCAAGATTCGTGACGTATTAAGTCACACATTTTAAAAAAATGTATCAAATTTTGGATCAGGATAATTTCTATTCTAAGACAGGGCTCACGTTGTGTTTTTCCCCCACACGTAACAAGTGTGGTCTCTACAATGTTGGGAGAACGTTGGGATGTTCAGTCTGTGCAGACTCACAGCCAGAAGGATGAGCGGGCAGATGACAGAGGCAGCCGCCAGCGCCAGTGGGAGGCCCTCCTGCCCCAAGGCCCAGGGAGCTATCAAGCAGAAGAGGACTCCGCAAACCACCCCCTTCCGGGCTCCCTTGGGGCACAGAATGGGCTCAGAACAGGAATGATGATTTTTACAAAAGAGGAAGGCTGTGGACAGGCAGAGAAGCGGAGACCCAGGCGTATGGGACGCTGCAGAGGCAACGTCCTCCCAAGCACAGCAGCACGCGGTCCACACCCTCTCTGCCCGCAGAAGCCATCACCAGGGCTGGGCCCGGGGAGCTCAGCCACCACGGAGCCTTTGTTCTATTTCTTGGCTTTTTTCCTTCCTGGAATTCGGAGCCTGGCAACAGCATGGAGTCCTTAGCAGGTGCCTTAGCAAAGGCACCGGGAAACAGTCAGGAGGTCCAGGCGAGCTACAGGAAACACTTTCTTCGTGATTTTGTCCTTACTCCTCCTGTTTTTCTCCCACTGGCGCCTATATTAACCTCTTCTGGAGGTTAGCAGAATCTTGTTTTTCTAATTGAGAAATACAATTCACATATCATAAAACTCACCCTTTTAAATTCACAAGGCTGTGCAACGGTCACCAGGATCAGTTTTAGACCATTTTCATTGCCCCCCAAAGAAGCCCCTCCCCATTAGCAGTCACTCCTGTTCCCCCTCCCCCCTCGCCCCTGGCAACCACTAATCCTCTCCTGTCTCTAAAGATGTTAGGGGCTGAACTGTGCCCTCCTCCTTCCTGCCAAATTCATATGTTGGGGTCCTAACCTCAGGACCTCAGAAGGTGACTGTATTTGGAGATGGGCCTTTAAAGAGAGGATCATGAAATGAGGCCCTTAGAGCGGGCGCTAATCCAATCTGACTGCTGCCCTTATAAGAAGAAGAGATTCGACACAGAGAAACCCAAGGATGCGGGTGCACAGAGAAAAGTCCATGTGAGGACACAGCGGGGAGACGGCCGCCTGCAAGCCAAGGAGGGAAGCCTCAGGAGAAACCAAACCTGCTGACACCTTGATCTTGGAGTGCCAGCCTCCAGACCTGTGAGAAAATAGATGTCTAAGCCCCCCAGTCTGCTCTTTTGTTAGAGCATCCCCAGCAGACTAACACAATAGTCTTTCATATTCTGGATGTTTCATACGGATAGAATCATTTCCTACAAATAGAATCAGACATAGTTTTTCCCTTAGCAAAAGGTGAAACTTTTCCAAGGTTCATCAGTGTTGTAGCAGATATATAAGAACTTAATTCCTTTTCATGGCTAACTAGTATGCCATTGTATGGATAGACCACATTTTGATTATCCATTTATCACTAGATGGACATTTGGGTTGTTTTCACTGTTTGACTATTAAGAATATTGCTGCTGGGCTTCCCTGGTGGCGCAGTGGTTGAGAGTCCGCCTGCCGATGCAGGGGACGCGGGTTCGTGCCCCGGTCCGGGAAGATCCCACATGCCGCGGAGCAACTAGGCCCGTGAGCCACAACTACTGAGCCTGCGCGTCTGGAGCCTGTGCTCCGCAACAAGAGAGGCCGCGATAGTGAGAGGCCCGCGCATCGCGATGAAGAGTGGCCCCTGCTCAACGCAACTAGAGAAAGCGCTCGCGCAGAAACGAAGACCCAGCACAGCCAAAAATAAATAAATAAATAAATAAATAAATAAAAATTTTTAAAAAACGTTGAATGGTTCAATAAAAAAAAAGAAGAATGCTGTTATCAAAATCATGTACGAGTTTTGGCGTGAACATATATTTTCAATTATCTTGGGTATACACTTAGAAGTGGAATTTCTGGGTCACACGGTGATTCGATGTTTAACTTTTTAAGGAACTGTCAACTGCTTTCCAAAGCGGCTGCATCATTTTACATTCCCACCGGTAACGTACAAGGGCTCCGATTTCTCCACATCCTCACCAAGGCTTGTTACTGTCTGTCTCTTAGTTAGTGAGACACTGGTTGCGGTTACGGTGTTCTTTGGGGTCGAGAATGGTGAACAGAACATAGTTTCCTTCTCTGTGCCTCCCTTTCCAATGTTTGTACTTTTCACAAACATCAGAAACGTAATCAATGGTCGTGAGGCCCATTATCGAACCTTACGTAATGGTTTTGTAGCTCCTCCAGGTTGGCGGTGTGGACCTGGTCTAAGTGTGCGTGTGCGCACGTGTGTGTGTGCGTGTGGGTGTGTGCATGTGTGCACGCATAGACATGTACATGTGTGTCCTCCTCCCGTGGGAAGAGATCATGTCCTGCTCAGAGTGACTTTGTTGGTTCCCTGGACCACCCTCCCCACACAGGGTTGCAAACGCAGCTGGTGCTTGACGCTGGGAGCCTCTGGGATGGGCTCTTGCAGAGAGGCTCTGAGAACCCTCCCCCACCGTGACGGCCCCCAGGCTGCCCCCCTCGCTGCCCTTCCGGGACACAGCTCTGTCGCCCCTTTACTCCCTGAGGCTTGCTGCCATGGAGCTTCCTCTGCCCCTGTGACCTGCGCCCCCCACCTCCCCAGCTTCAGGCTCGGGCCACGGAGCCCGGCCGCCCACTGCCCTGGCTGCGGTGTCTGCTCCGCGGGCCCCTCCAGCCCCCTTCTCAGCATGCGCCTTTCTGGGCCTTCCCCACGCCTGGTCCTCATCTGCATCCCTGCTTTGCTTTCCTCCATACTGCTTATTACATCTCAGCAAACTCTTTTTATATATATAATTTACTTGTGCGAGATTTTATGTAGTTTCATAGATGTTTGACTTTTCTGGCTTCCTGGCTGCCTCCCTCGGCCAGAGTCAGTGCCCACCAGACCTGGGGTTTGCATTTTGTTCACCTGTTGCATCTCTACCACCAGAACACAGCCTGGCACACAGAAGGGGCACCGTGGTGTTCCCTGAGCTGAACGTGTGTTACACTGTTCAGAGGAAGGAAGAAAACCCAACGAGCTGAGGAAAACCCTGGTCACTCTCGTGACAATCCGAATCCCGTCAGAGGAGAAAACGAGAGGCAGTAGCTTCAAGTTCAAGTAACCCTGCGACTCTGAGCATCTTTTTTTTTTTTTTTTTTTTTAATACTACCCCTCCCTAAACTGAGAGTCCAGGCCTGGGAGGAAGGGGCCAGGGAGATGGCAGCAAGCCTGTCCTCCAGGCTCCCTTACCTTGGCCCTTAGCCAAGGCCTTTGGGCCCTGATGAGCCCCTCACTCACCAGCTGTTCCCCCCACCGGAGTCCTCTAGGGAAAAAAGCAAGGGGCCAGGAGGTGGGGGAGGGGAGGGCAGCTGTGGGAAGGCAGAGATGGAGCTCACTTTAATAACAGAATCATCCGTAACACAACCATTTCCCCTCCCGACTCTGAGCATCTTAAAGGAAGTGTTTCAAATTTGATAATGAAATACCATAATATAGTTGAAATATTTTCGTGTCAAACTGGAATCTGTGCTTTTAAAGCAATTATTTAAAGTCCTTGAGATCTCCATAAACTTCCTCCTGACAAGTGTTGGGCTTCACCCTGGTAACAGAAATGGGAGGGCTTCAGAGGAAGAAAATCTTAAGATACAACGGGTGGGAAATGTCACACGTGATTAAAGCACAAATATACTCAGACCTTCTGTTTCACAAGCAGCGATGTTCCAGATGACGTCACAGAGCTTTACAAGAAGAAATCAGCATCCCATTAAACCCAAACGTTTCTTTCCTAGTGTTACATCAGAACACGGTGGTCTGGTCAAAACAGGACTAAAGCCAGCATGACCAAGGCATTCTGGAATCTATTTTTTAACTTCGTAACTCTCACAGAGCCCGCTGCTGATGACAGAATTAACCTCTGAAAATCTGAGGCCCGGGTATACATCACGCTAAAAACAAGCTACAGTTCATAAAGGAAAGATGGCAACAGTCATTTGACTGCAGCTCTGACGAGTTGACTTGCCTTCACTAAAAATTCCAATGTTGAGGTCTTAACCCCCAGAACCTAGAAGGTGACCTCACTTGGAATAGGGTGGCTGGAGAGGTAAGTAGGTAGGATGAGGTCGTACTGGAGCAGGATGGGCCCTGATCACATACGACTGGTGTCCTTATAAACAGCAGAAACTTGGCCACAGACACACACACGCAGGAGAACGCCATGAACATGAAGGCGGGCTTGGGGTGACGCATCTACATACAGCTCAGGGACACTGAGGGTCGCCAGCCACCGCCAGGGGTCGGGGGCGAGGCCTGGAGCAGATTCTCCTTCACAGCCTCAGCGGGAACCAGCCCTGCCCACACCTTGATCTCCAGAATTATGAGACGATTAAGTTCTGCTGTTTAAGACACCCAATTTGTGTCACTTTGTTACAGCAAACTAATATAACACCCATATCTGAAATTCAGGTATTTTTGTCTATTTGGCTGGGGGAAACTATTCTTTAAATCATAGAATATTCTGTGTCAAATTTTGACCTGAGTGTTGGTGCTATGAATGACACTAATTTAAGGAAGGAGAAACCTAAACTGCTCAATTCTGAGAAAAAAAATTAGTACTGAAATCCCAGATCAAGGAAACTGCAATTCCATTTGTGTGGCCACGCTGTCACCTTGGAGACAGGAGACCTGAAAGGCCAGAGACACATGGAGGCTGCTTCTGGGAAAGCCACCCCTGCCTCACGCAACGTCCTCGAGACACTGGCCGTCTCTTCTTCTAGAGGGGCGGCCACAGGCTCAGAACAAAAGGATCCCCATCCTGCATCCGTCCAGTGCAGAAGTGCAGGCCTGGCCGTGGCTCAGAGGACAGGGACGTCCTCTAACAGTCCAACCAAGGACGCCAGGAATGTATCTGAGATGTTAATCACAGATTCGTCTCCTGTCAAATTAATAAAAGCTTCTTTTTTTTTTTTTTTTTTTGCGGTACGCGGGCCTCTCACTGTCGTGGCCTCTCCCGTTGCGGAGCACAGGCTCCGGACGCGCAGGCTCGGCGGCCACGGCTCTCGGGCCCAGCGGCTCCGCGGCACGTGGGATCCTCCCGGACCGGGGCGCGAACCCGCGTCCCCCGCATCGGCAGGCGGACTCTCAACCACTGCGCCACCAGGCAAGCCCAATAAAAGCTTCTGAAGGCTTCTGTTTGTTTTGTTCATCATTTGTTTGTAGCCTGCTAGTCTTGGGATAAGATGTGGAAGTTTACCACTTGCTGGGTAAAGCAGTTCCCAATCCATTTTTTTCTTCAACTTGCCTTTCCTCTGAGGATCTCCTTAGTTCTAGAGGCTGCACCTGTCTTCTCTCCCCGCATTTCAGTCGTTAAGAGAGTCCAGTGCACAGAGAGTATGGACTGTGAACCCCCAGCCCTCAGGATGTGGTCCAGTGTCGCCAGAACCCCCAAGACCCTTCCGAGCAGTCCGGGAGAGCAAACCAAGTTTCGCCATAGTCAGAAAATTTTCTTTCTTTCACTCTCATCCCGTCGTGAGTGTACATTAGAGTTTTCCAGGGGCTTTATGACATATGATTTTCCAACAGATCAAATGAAGAAGCAGGTATGAGAATCTGGCTGTTTCCTATTAAGCCAGACATTTAAAGAAATTTGCGGAAATAGAAAACAATGCCATTTTTCTTTGGTTTGGAAAACAGAGTGGTTTTTTTCGTAAAAAAAAAAATTATGTTGATGAGCAACGGCTTTATTACTGTCTCAAAATAAATTAACGAATTGACTGAAAAAAAGAGAGAGTCCCTCGTGGGTGACACCCCCCGGAAGCACGTGGACGGCTGGTGTCCCTGGGCCCCGCTTCGCACCATCGTTGGTCACCGAGGCAGAGAGAGGCCCGCGGTTCCGCGTGAGCGGTGCGGGCCGGCTCGCCATCCGCCGGCCTCCTGGCCAGCCCGTCCCACGCGGGGATCCGGGTGACGTCCCCGTCTGCCCGCGCGAGGCCCGCCCTGTCCCCCTCCACCTGACCCGCCGCCCCCTCCTCCGCTGTCACCTGCAGCTCCTCCATCAGAAGCAGCGCCCCGGGCTCGGCCTCCGGCCCTTGGCCCTCCGCGCAGCGGGGGTCCCGCCCGCAGTCCGCGACCCCAGCGACCAGGCCGCTGCCCAGCGAGGTCTCCAGCCCCCCAGTCCGCTTCCTGCGGCCTCCCTCTCCCTGCGCTGCTGGCTGCGCCCCGCCCCCCCCCCGGCTGGATGATGCGACCTCAGTTTCCACTTCACAGGGACAAGCGGGTCCCCCAGCAGAGCCCTCCACTCCCCGCTCCCATCGCGGCGCGCGCCTCGGCCCGGCCCCTCCTGCAGCCTCCTCTTCCGACCCGTTACTCGTCCTTCTCATGGGAGCCCCCCACCTTCCCGCCTCCCGGGCCGCGCTCTGTCTTTCCCGCCTTAAGCCTCTCTCTGTCTGCGTTCCTCTTCATCATGATTGAAACACGCTCGAACCTCTTCCACGTTAAAAGAAAAAAAGAAAGAAAGGAGCCCAGCATACCCCGTGCTGTGACCCCGCCAGCCGGCAGAGCCCCCTTCCCTGCAGAGTGGAAGCTGAGAGCGTGGCCCCCGCAGCTCCTTCCAGCCCCACGTCCCCTGCCATCCGTCCGCTCTCCCCGGTCTCGTCTTCCTTCCTTCCCCCAGTGCGCGGACATGGCTCTTGCAAGGATACTGGTGGCCTCCATGGCGTCAAATCTGTGGATGCTTCTTGGTCCCTACCTTACATCTGATGCTGCTATCCAAACACCCAACTGTCACCCGGTGACTTCTGTCTCACTCCATCCTCTCGCCGGCCCCTCCCCGCCACCAGGACCACCCCCCCAGCCCTCCCCGTCCTGTCGCTGTCTCTGGAATTCTCCAGACACGCCGCCCTCCAGGCACTGTCTCACCTTCTCTCTCTTCAATATGTAACAGTCCCTGGGTGGAAATACTTGGACGTCGCAGACACATCTGGGAGGCCGCACGGCCCACACTGACTCACAGGTACGCACCGTCCGCGGCGTGCCCCCCCCTGGGTGCACGGCCCCTGGTGATGCGGCATCGGAGCCGGGAGCCCGGTGACCGCGCTCGGCCCCTCCCTCCTTGTCCCTCAACCAGTTCAACTCTGTCACTTCTGCGTCTGGACCCTCTGAGACCCGTTATCCCCTCTGCATGCCCACGACACGCCCTCAGTCCGGGCCTTGCTCACCTGGGCAAATCCCACCACCTGGACTTCTGGCCCTTGGTCTCCAAACCAGTGCCCACTCCGGGCCTCAGAGCAGTGTCTCCAGGACGACGGCCCCATCACATCAGCGCCCCATTTGGCCTCCTGCTCCCAGACGCTTTAGTGTGGCCTAACGTGGTTGCTAATCGTTCAGCAGCTCCCATCCCGCGCCCCCACGCGCAGCCCTCTCTTATCTCTGTGTTTTCAACCCGCCCTTGATCTTTTCCTGCTCCTCCTCCTCCTCCTCAGCGAAGCCTTCGCTGTCTTCTCCGTCCTGGCGGACTGGCCTCCCTGACGTGCTCTGGGCTCTGCGTGCACCACACGCGTGGAGCTATGCCGTGTCACACCCGCCCCCAAAGCGTGCAGTTGTCCCCTTCCGCTAAACGCAAGGTCGTCGTGAGCAAGCTGCCACCCTGTCTCGCGCCGGAGGAGAATCTCCTTCTGGATCACACAGCTTCAATCATGCTGCAGAGTTTCCCCTCTTTGAGGATGTGTGTGTGTGTGTGTGTGTGTGTGCACACGCGTGCACGTGTGCCCTGGCCAAGGTGTGGTCGGACCCTTCCCTGGTTTTGTTTACATTCTGCGATGGCAGCTCTGTTCCCTGCAGAAGCCCAAGAAAGGGACCCGTTCCCGACTGGCTCCAGGATGCAGCCTTATCCCTCCATCTTTAACCCTTTATCACCCTCCCTGCCCTCCACCCCCGCCCCCATTTCCCAACCTGCCACCTGACCCCAGGGAGAAAACGTATCCTCCGTCTGTGGTTCTGGTGGTTTGTTTCCACATATCCTCTGTCTGTGGTTCTGGTGGCTTTGTTTCCACCAGGTGCCTGTCAGTCCCTTCGCTGCAAGCAAGGTTCTCACCCCAACCCGTGAATGTAGCCGTAGCGCAGGATGTACAGGACAGGCGCCGGCCCTGAAATAAGCACCACACTCAGACAGCAGACAGGACGCCCCTCCCGCTGGCGACTGTCCACGCGCCCCCCGAGTCCAGATTCCTTGGATTTTGGCAACTTCATTTCACTGCCAGGAAACCAGTTTTCAACTTTTCAGTATTTCTATTTCGTCCCCTACCAACTAAAACATTCAGATTTTCATAGCAACTGTATTTCGTAGAAGAAAATATTCTTAATTGAAGGCATGGCTATTAAAAGCATTATAACTATTATGCTATTTTCTGTGTAACAGAGTATTAAATACTCCTTTTTCTGTAATTAACTTTCTTGAAAAAAATTTATCTGAGTACGTAAATTGTAAATTTTAAGGTGTTGGAGCTAAATTCCTGAAGTAATATGGTTATCTTTAACAATAGTGATTACATAACATGCATGAATAGGTCTGTGACTCTTAAACGCTGTAACCTAAGAGGATTTCGGCTCTCACATCGATCCTTGTCTTCTCTTCGGCATCAGACACTGATTCTGAGTGACTGGGATATGCCACTGACTCAAAATTTCCTGGAGGTTTCCGCGGTAGCAGAGTCCAGAGCGCCAAGGCCCAGTTCCCTGTCTGGTGAGAGTTTGACAATTTGAACTGTTGCTTTGAAAGAGAGTTTATGCAACTATAAATGCCAATATCCCGCTTTCCAAAACATTTGCAAAGCCAGTTTCCTGCACGGGGACACTGCATGGGGACACGGCGCTCCCAGCAGAGGGAACCGTGCGGCCAAGGTCACTTCGCGTCATGAAGGACAAGGACTCCACCGCAAACTGCAGTTCCCGTTTCTGCCCCACAAGCTGTTCTCGAAACTTGGGGAGGGAAGTGGCAGCTGTCTGTGTGCACGGGAGTTGGGGGGACTTTGAGTCCTGTGTGGAGAGGGGATCAGAGCCACTCGCGGGGCTGCGTCACTTGCTTCTAAGCAATTAGCGCTTCGGCACCTTGGCCTCTGCTCCTAAGGGATTGTTATGAGCTGGCCTTTCACGACAGGTCGGTGGATTCTACATTAAAAGCTGATGACTCATGAAGAGCCTAGGGGTAAGACGGGAATAAAGACACAGACCGACTAGAGCATGGACTTGAGGACACGGGGAGGGGGAAGGGTAAGCTGGGGCAAAGTGAGAGAGTGGCATGGACATATATACACTACCAAACGTAAAATAGCTAGTGGGAAGCAGCCGCATAGTACAGGGAGGTCAGCTCGGTGCTCTGTGACCACCTAGAGGGGTGGGGTAGGGAGGGCGGGAGGGAGACGCAAGAGGGAAGAGATATGGAGATATATGTATATGTATAACTGATTCACTTTGTTATACAGCAGAAACTAACACACCATTGTAAAGCAATTATACTCCAATAAAGATATTTTTAAAAAAAAGAAATTAGAAACTAAAAGGTAAAACAAACCAAAAAAAAATTTGTTATTATAAAAAAAAAAAAAGCTGCTGACTCATTGTGGGTTTACTGACTCATCGTGGGGTTGCTGACTCATCGTGGGGTTGCTGACTCATCGTGGGTTTGCTGACTCATCGTGGGGTTGCTGATGTATATGTATAACTGATTCACTTTGTTATACAGCAGAAACTAACACACCATTGTAAAGCAATTATACTCCAATAAAGATATTTAAAAAAAAAAGAAATTAGAAACTAAAAGGTAAAACTAACCAAAAAAAAATTTGTTATTATAAAAAAAAAAAAGCTGCTGACTCATTGTGGGTTTACTGACTCATCGTGGGGTTGCTGACTCATCGTGGGGTTGCTGACTCATCGTGGGGTTGCTCCTTTGCTCTGTTTCAGGCACAAGGTCGTCTTCCCGGTGGTGCTCAGCACAGCGGGGTGGCAGGGGAGCCAGGCGAGCCAGGCTGGTGGATGCACCGGGAGCCAGTCGCCTCCCCTGACCCCTCCCGCGAGAAGTGAGGTCATTGCCAACTGCAGCTGTTCCCACGCACCCCTAGGGAAGCCTTGTTTCCCCAAAGAAAGACGGCACTATCATCGACTGTGTTTGTCACACCCAAACTCAGCATTCCCTTGCCGAACTCCAGGACCTTTCATACTGTCACTTTAGAGGGAATCTTTGTAAATGGTGCTCTCCGTTTCCCCGTATTTCATCAGAATTCCTCCGTGTGCTGGGTCTCTGGACAGCTCAGACCTCATCGCTGTAAAGGTGATGAGGGTGAAAGAGGAACAGACAGAAAGGTGAATGGCTTGGATGTTAAACTGGACTATAATACAAATGACGAAAGAGAAATATTGCTGACATTTCAAAACAGACAGTCATACTCAGCCTCAAGGATGAATGGGAAGGAAAGAGATTAAGTGGGGAAAGAAAGAAAGGAAGGAAGCACGAAGGAAGGAAGGAAGGAAGGGAAGGAAAGAGAGGGAGGAAGGAAGAAAGGGAAAGAAAAAAAGACAGGGTAGAAAAAAAATAGAGGAAAGCACAGAACCAGCTTTTGCAATTTGAAATAAATAATACACTCCTGTGAGACTTCTCATAATTTTGTGCTTCTTTGCAGAGTTTTATTTTTTCAGTAAGTAATTATACTAATGGCTCTGGGCCCCTCCTGATTTACCATGTCATTGATTACCTACAACCTAGAAGCTTGTAACACTAAATTCTGAAAAGAAAGCAGAAGAATTTAAATTGAATGAACCCAATTTTTGAAAACAAAAATAAAGAGAAATTGAAATGCATTTCTAGACAAAAATGTTTTGACAATGTACATAAACTTTCTAAAGTGGAGGAAATCGCCCCCGGAAAACTTTCTAAACTTTGAGGTGAACTGCTTTGGGAGACTTGGAAATCCTAAAAATATTAACTCTTATCCCTGAAAACAAAATGTTTTTCAAGAAAAGCAAAAGAAAGAAACGACGTTCTGGTGCCTTTGCGGACCAGTTAGAGCCCTCCAGTAAAGGCTGACGTATTTCAGCCTTAACTTTACTAAAACTTCAGGGTTAGAAGGCAAATTTCTCGTTTGCAATTGGACGCTCCTTCCCTCCCTGAGAGGGGAAGCGGTGGACGTCGGGGAAGCCCCCGGCCTGGCTGCCCAGGCCCTGCCGCCTCAGCCGGGACCACAGGAGGGCACGCCGTGAGTCTGTGCCTCAGTTTCCTTCTGCCTGAAAGACGGAGGAAAGAAAGCGAGCCTCTGACTCCCTGGAAATCTGTGAACCAACAGGCGTGAATTCAGAATCCTCCCTCCTGCCCGGCCTCGAAGCTGAGGACAGGAGAGCCAAACAGGACGCGGAGAGAAGGGAAGTCTGAGCCCACCCGGCCCGGCAGTTTTCCAGACCTCAACTCTGCAAGCCCTCGCGCCCCGTATCCAATTTAGGGGATCTGGCCAGCATTTTGCAATGTAATAGAAGAGAAAATAATGTTAACATATTCTATATACCGTAAATGTAACAGAGCAGAAGAGACTGCATTTCACATAGTAAGGGTGAGGGTGGTATCATTACATTTTGGTTGTTGTTTGAGACACACACAGTCCCAGTGCAGAGCACATTTCCTCTGCAGGTCACAGTGAAGGTGTGAGGGGGCCGGGAGAGGCTCCCGCGACCCTCTAACCACAAGAGGGCGCGCTTACCCACCAAGCAGACAGAAATCAGGCTGTGCGTGCGCAGACTTGGCCTGTCCCTGGGTTGCCATGGCAACCTGCTTCCCGCAGTCTCCACATTTGCAGGAGCCTGTCTTTCTCCCCGATGGGCCTGTGAGAACCCACTGTCCGGGGGCTCCATGCTTCCCCGGCCCCTGACACCCACAGACCTGGGGGAGGAGGGACCCCGATGGGAAGCCCCCCGGGCCGCCGCCAGCACAGGAGACCCTCCCCCGGGGCCCAGCGATTTGTTCTCATCGGGCAGGCAAAGCTCTACTGTCGCGTTTTTTCCTGTTACATGAGAAATGCGTTTAAAGGACCGGGAGGGGGTGGAGTGGAAAGAACAGAAAGACAGTCCCTGTTTCCTTGGTGACACCCTGAACCTGCGGCGCAGGATTGGACAGCAGCCTCGGGGCCGGGGGCTCCCCAACCTCGCTGGTCAGGCAACAAGATGAAAGGAGAGGGCGCTGAGTGCCATTCCTCCCGCTCCAGAGACAGAAAGGCCACAAAAGCAGCCCCTGGGGACCCTGGCACTGTAAAGTGGTCTCATCGAGAAGTAGATTCAGTATTTCTATTCAGAGCCTGCTTCATCTGCACTGTCTAGTATCTGCATTTTCATCTCTCAGTCACTGAGGGAAGAAGACACCTTCATAAGGACAAAGATACCGGAGACAAAGGAAATTGTTTAAGAAAACCACATCCAACAACTGTATCTGTGTAAGCCTAGTATTTTCTAAATCTAATTTCTCCTCATCAAATATCTGATGCCTTTTCAGTGAGTTCAGGGACTTTTTAAGATTAGAATGAGGCTAATCAACAGAAAACAACCAATTTTTTAAATGGGCAAAAGACGTGAATAGACACTCCACCGGAGAAGATCAAGGGCTGGCAAATAAAGATGGTGTTCAAATCAAAACCAAGGTGAGATGCTACCACAGGCTTAAGAGAACAGCTGAACTTCAAAAGGCGGCCACGCCAAGTGTGCGCCAGGGCGTGGAATTCTGCCTCTGACTGGTGAGGATGTGAAACGTGCAGCCACTTTGGAAACCAACTTCAGTTTCTTAAAAAGTTAAACGTACATTTACCAGTTGAAGCCCTTTTCTACTTCTAGGTATTTACCCAGGAGAAAGCGTATGTGCCTATGTGTACATGCGTGCTTATAGCAACCTTACATGTCACAGCCAACAACTGGAAATGACCCAGTGTCCATCAAGAGGCACGTAGACAGCAGAGCCTGTAGGCCACACGACGGAATGGAAAGCTCCCCAGCAGTGAAAAGGGGTAAGTCATTGATACACCTGGCACCCTGAAACAAGACCGATTCTCCAAGAGCAAAAAAAAAAAAAAACAGACAAAAAAAGTAAAGAGTGCATATGGGAAGATACTTCTTGGATAGAATTCTAGAAAATGCACACTAGTCTATGGTGACAAAAAGCCAGTCAGTGGAGGATAAGGGGGAGGACTTCCAAAGGGACCCAGGGAGACTTAGGGGGTGATGACACATCTGCTGTTTTGAACATGGTGATGGTTTCGCAGGTGCACACGTATGTCAAAACTGACCAAAGTATATGGGTTTACATAAGTGCAGTGGATCGTATGTCAATGACACAGCAAAAAGCTATAAAACAAAAACCCTCCTTTGCCTCTCAGGCCCCTCTTGCCCCTGTCAACGGTCTTATTCCCTCTAAAGATGACATTCACCTCCTTCACCATCTCGCCTCTTATTTATCACCACTATGATCTGATTTCTACCCTCGCAGCTCTACTGGAACCACTCTCGCAAAGGCCACTAATTATCTGCAGAGCGTGAGACCCGCTGGCCCTCCTCCCACCCGCTCGTTGTGGCATCCAGCCCCTTGGCCCTCTCCTGTTTTCTCCCTCAGCTGCTGGACATTTGGTTCCCCTCCCGTCTCCGTGGCCTCTCACCTCCGTCTGTCTCGTGGGTCCTGCCACTTGCACACGTGCAGCTGGTTAGTCAGGGCTCTGTTCTGCCCTCTTGGCCCTTCTGCAGGGACCGCCAGGATGCTGATGGGGCCACACCCCAACTCCACATTCACATCCATCGCGAGGTCCCGTCAGCCCCCAAAGCCCCACCCGTCCACGTCTGAGCTCCTTCTCTTCTCCTGAGGGTCCCCCGCACACCGACATTCGCTGTCTCGGGCAACATCACACTATCAACCAAATCAGAAACGGGGGTGCTCGGACACACCTCCCCCACCCGTAATCAACCAGCACATCTTGTGGAACCCCCCCCCCCAAAGAGCGTTCAGATTCAGTCGCCCTGCTCCAGGCCCACCGCTGCCCTTCGTCTCGGCCCTCACCCTCTCTAAGCGGCCTGCCTAGATTCCTCCGCCTGCCTGAGCGATCTTTCTAGAAGGGAAAACTAACCACCCTCTCCCGCCCCCTCTTACAAAGCTTCCTTTCCCAGCGCTTCCCATCTCTGTGGCGCTCAGACTCTAACGTGTGGAAAATCATCTGGGAAGACTGTCGAAAAGACGGGGTCTGGGGCTTCCCCGGTGGCGCAGTGGTTGCGAGTCCGCCTGCCGATGCAGGGGACGCGGGTTCGCGCCCCGGTCCGGGAGGATCCCGCGTGCCGCGGAGCGGCTGGGCCCGCGAGCCACAACTACGGAGCCTGCGCGTCCGGAGCCTGCGCTCCGCAACGGGAGAGGCCGCAACGGTGAGAGGCCCGCGTACCGCAAAAACAAACAAACAAAAAAAGACGGGGTCTAACCTCACCTCCCAGAGGTGGTGCTCCAGGAGCTCCGACGCGGGCACGCGAACCTACACTTTAACAAGACCCTCGAGTGGGGTGGCGAGGCCGCAGGCGGGAGGACGGGGCCGTGCTTGTGGCGTCCAGTGAACGGAGGCTGGGTGCTGCTCGACATCTCCCAGCACGCAGGGCGGCCCACCCACCCCCCAGCGCCGAGAACGCTCCAGCCTAAGGCATCAAAGTTACGCGGAATTAATACTCTTCTTCTGTCCCCATCTCTTTCAGACAACTCGCTGGACCGTTTTGCTGGTGACGTAATTGTGTTTAAGGGAAGGAATTTTTTTAAAACAACAGTGCATCTTTTTTGGCACTAATCTTTAAACTAGCCGACACGTTCCCCCTGATTCTTCTTAACCTTTCTGTAGAATAGAATAAAGTCTGCAACCTGGTTACTCTTTTGAAAACAATAAAATAAAGCATCAGCGACGCGGAGGTTGGGGGCTCCGTCCCCGCCTCCGCAGGACACATGAGGCCGCCGACTCCCCGGAGCGTTGTCCCCGGGGAAGGCCCTCGACGAGACCCATGGCTGGCCGCTGTCCCCACCCACCGTGCTCGTCAAAGCCCCCGCCACCTTCTTTCCAAATCCCGCAGCCGGGCGTGGGACCTGCACCTGCCCAAACAAGAGCTTTGGCTTGGAATGTGATTCCCGAGGGGGTGACGCGGAGGCCGTGGCGGCCAGGATAGAGTGGGGCGCCCGCGGCCCAGCGGGGCAGCGGCCGCGGTGGCGCTAGGTGACCCCCCCCCGCCTGTGACGTTGCCCACACCCGGCCTCCTTCTGTCCCGCCCGCTTTCTAGACCCCTTGTCGGCTCTGTGAGCCGCCTACCGCCCCTCCAATCAATGCTCTTTCTCATAAAGTTACTCAGAATTAGTTTCTACTGTTTGTAGCCGAGAGTCTCACTGGCTCAGCCCTTGTTACTCAATGTGTCTGGCACTAAAAAGAACTCAATAAATATTTGTCCCGTAAATGTCATTACTAAGAAGGAAAGTGAAACGAATGCATGGCGACATAAACCCAGGGAAATCTGGACGTTCCAGTCCACCAGCAAGGCGGCAGTCACCCTTTCAGCGGACGTCATAGCATCGTGGATGGGGCAGGACGGTCATTGCCCAAAAATACAGTTGGCCTCTGTACGACCACGCTGGCTTTTCAGAGCAAGCGGAAGATGAGTTAGAGTATAGCCTCATGCCAAAGCTAAGGAAGTATTTTCCAGAACAGAGTCAGAAAGAAGGAAAATGACCCTGCAAAGGGATGGGTGATGTGGTGTACACACGCACCTCTGGGGTTAAATCCAACAAGCCCACGCTTCTTGTGCACATGAAATAGCAGAAAGAATGACTGGGCACTGTGTAAAACTAATCATCTAACTGAAAACAACAAAGAAGAATATTAAATAGAGTGGGGCTTAATGACAGAGATACACTGAAGCCTGAAGCAAAGGTCCAATAAAAAGTGTGCCGTGCAGGTCTCCTCATCGGGATAAATTCTCTCCTTCAGTTTGTCAGGAGCTGAGTTCCGTCTCCTAATCATAAAAAAAAAGTCACATCTAGGGGCTGCCCTGGTGGCGCCGTGGTTGAGAGTCCGCCTGCCGATGCAGGGGACGCGGGTTCGAGCCCCGGTCCGGGAAGATCCCACACGCCGCGGAGCAACTAGGCCCGTGAGCCACAACTACGGAGCCTGCGCGTCCGGAGCCTGTGCTCCGCAACAAGAGAGGCCGCGACAGTGAGAGGCCCGCGCACCACGATGAAGCGGCCCCCGCTTGCCGCAACTGGAGAAAGCCCTCGCGCAGAGAAGAAGACCCAGCACAGCCAAAAATAAATAAATAAATAAATAATTTTTTTAAAAAAAAGTCACATCTAGAAGATTCTAAACATTATGCACATGTGCAAACACACAAAGAGGCAAAGGTCTTTCTTCAGAACAGTGATGCTCAAACGTGGTTCATGGGAGATAAGTACAGAAACTGACAGTAAGGAATGAGAAACTGTTTAGAAAATTGATGGATGGAAGTAATAGTTTGTGGAAAATCGGTCAGATCAGATCAGATCACTTCTAATAGAACCATCTTCAGGGGAAAAAAGCATCGAATGAAAGTACTAAGATGGGGCAAAGCTTGAGGTGGTAGAGTGAACTCTTTGTTTGATATTCTGTTACTCTTCCCCCCGGGTGTTTCCCTACCAGGAAAATGAAGAACCTTCCGGAAGGCTGAGCCAAAAGCCAGAGAACACGGCCTGGGACCTACTTCCAGGAAGGGAGGCAGCAGGGGCTAATCGAGGAACATCCCACCCCTCTGCCCCTGGCAGCACTGCCCCTGGGGTTTCAGAGTCCTCAGTCCTGGACGTGGAGCCTAGGGGCCCGGGGAGGGTCTCCCTTGGGGAGAGAGCAGTGTATTTTGCACGTGGAAGAGAAGAGAAGCAATTCCTTGTGACACGGAGGGAAGAGGATGGTGGATGGTCTTATTTGTTTCACATTTGCTGTCTGTCCCTCCCGGGCCTGCACGTCGGGGCAAGGGCCCGCAACCCTGATGCCGGGCGCTGGGCCTCGGCCGGCGTGTGCCCGGCGGGACCGTCACCAAGTTGCACCACACTTCCTTCCTCTGCCCTAAGCACCGTCCCTGCCAGGCTTCTCCGCCGGCCCCAGGCCCCTCGAAGGGAGACCCTGAGGAGGGGGCAGCCTGGCCTGCGGCTGATGTGACGCAGACGCCACCACCGAGCTGTAGGCATCCACCCCCCAGAAGGACCGCACTCAGCGGACACTCTCACCACAGGAACAAAGCTCTAACCCTCCAGGTTGTTTGCAAGTGTGCTCACACCGAACTTGGATAACTCCAGGGTAGCACGGTGTGCTCCGTCTCAGCTGATGTGTGCTGCAGCGGGGAGGGCCGCGGAGGCTTTGGTCTGCAGGGGGCGGCAGCAGCTGTCAGGGGAAAGGGGAGTCATGGCTGCGGTCACACCGTGAGGGCCGGGTGCACAGGGTGTCTCCTGCAGGGACTCAGGTTTGAACGCCGGTGAAGCACAGCCTGGCACGTCACAGGACAGAGCCCGTGGCCCAGCGTCAGGGGCACCGAAAGGAAAACCTAAGCTGCCTGCTCTGCGGTTGATGGTGGTAAAACCGGACCGAATGAGCCGACGTGGAACTGGGTCGTGAGCTGTGGGGGAGGGTCCGCAGGCAGCCACTCCTGGGTCCCGGGAGCCACTGCAGCGCCTTTGATTCCTAAGTGGGAGCGAGCTTGACTTCCGAACCTGATGGCACCTAAGGGGGGCTTCAACATGGCCGGGGCGGGGCAGGGTCTCTCTCCACCAGAACACCCACCGTGGCTCCTCTGTCGGGACCCACAGGACAGCAACGACCATCTGCAGATGAATCCTCCTAGCCCCCGGCTATGTGACCTCAGCCGTCGTCTTAGGTAGGGGGCCAAGAACCGGGAAAGGGTTCAGCCGTCTTCTTGGAAAGTGTCCTCCTCCAGAGTAGGAGATGGACCACCTCAAGGGACCTCGGTCAAGATGTTTCCATTTGCCCGACACACACAGGCCAAGCTGCGGGTTTCTCAAGAGCTCCACCCATATGACCAGGGACCGCCCAGATCCTGCGGGTCTCCACCTACTTACATGCAGACGTTTCAGGTCAGAGGAAGAGGCCCGGCTTAGGGACGGATGGGTGATTTGAGCCCCATTCCCTCAGGAGCGCCCACGACCTCCGTGAGGTCCGGGAACACAGGGAGAATGCGGGAAGGAGCCTGGAACCTTCTGGCCTCTTCACAGACTACACGTTCACAGAGAAACTCCGGTCTCTAGGGCCCACATCTTCCGAGAAGGGCCACATCCAGAGCTCCAGAAACATCACATACAATTCAAAGATGCTCTGCTGATTCTTACGCCACCCCTTCCAGGCCCACCTTCACTCACATGCCTTCTGCTGACGCCCTGGGACTCAGCACCAGCCGGGAGGGCCATCGCCACAGCTTTGCAGAACTTGGGACTTCTGTTTCACCAGGACATTCAGGGGGCCTTGGAGCTAAGCTCAGCGTTTTACAAACACCCAGAATATTCCCTATCGCTGGGAACAAGTTGTAATCGTGTTAAAATCAACACCAACATTTTATCTCATTAAGACTGGCCGCTTGGGAAGCGGAGACCATCCGATGTGTCATCGAGTGCCAGGTCTCTCCACCAACACCACGTCCCTCTACGTGGCCAGCTCTCCATGGCTCCCGCCTTGCCCTCGATTTCCACAGATTTGGGATTTCTCCCCTCCCAAATCTGACCGCATTAGAGGCCCGTCATGGAGACAGTCCCAAACACATGAAGGGGGAAAGACAGGGGGGCACCGTTCCATTTCTATAACTGGAATATACTTACTCCTCTGCTGCCAGTTACCCAGTATATGCCCAGTTCATGACAGTGACACGGCAGGGGCCACTGGGAGAGAGGGAAATGCGATTTCTTGGTAAAGGTGAGGGCCAGCCGCCATCCCCCAGAAGGGGTTTCCACCTCCTGCTGTGAAGACAGAGGGCAAAGTCGGATCGGTTTTCCTGAGGACACTCGCCAAGGTGTGACACACCGGAGCAGTGTCACTGCCACTCCAAGGACCCGCAGTTCCACCGTCCTCCCCGCAGACCATGCTGGGACCATGTCCAAGGGAGGGTGAAAAAAGAGCAAACGGCTGCCACTCTAAGGACATGGTTTACTCCTGGACGGTCTCCCCGGGGGTGGGGGGTGGTCGGGCTGGTCAGAAGGTCAAGGCTGACATTTCCTTTGACTGCTGGCTCCTCTTCGGTACCCGCAGGAAAACATTCAGTAACGATGTGTGCTCCTACGATGAGGAAGAAGGTGATCCGGTCCGTGAGGGAAGCACCTTCGAGCGGAGGGAAACCCAGGGGCTTCTCAGGAGCTCTTCCAGCAGTCGGGGTGCACGTGAGGGGTCCCTCAAGGCTCTGTCGCCTGTCCCGCTCGCAGAGGAGGCCTGGGGGCAAGGGGCTCCTGGAGTGATGAAAGGGCCCTGCCAGGCGGGAGGCCTGGGGTCAGCGTCCAGGGTCTGCTGTTAGCCGTGACTTTGGTCACTCAACTCCAAGCTCAGGCAACTGAGACGTGGGAAGACAGGGGTTCTCCCCCGGGACTCTGACCCCGACTCCCACGTGTATTAACACTCTGGTCCGTTAGGGACTGCTGGGCCTCCCTTTCAATTCAGTTACCTAATTTGTAAATGGCATTGGAAGAGCCCCTTACCTGCCGGGGGCAGCGAGTCCCAGGTAATGTCTTGGGACCTTGTGGCTTCAGACTCTAAGGGTCTAATCCCGTCCATACCCCTAACCAGCTGGAGGCGACTGGGCTCTGTTTGGTTCAGGAAAACGTGTGGCTTTGCTCCCCATTGCCTTGGACAAGTTTCAACATTACTGAAAGCCAGAACGCTGCTTCCCCGGGTTTTTGTATCGGGAAATGAAATTTCCCTGCGTCTCCTTCTAGTCCCCTCCCGCCCCCATTACACCGTGAACATGGCGCTCTCCTGGGACCTGTGTTTCCAAGGTTTCTCCTGTACAAATGATGGTGAGGAAGGAAATAAAACACGCCTGCGTTTTAAATTGCTGGTGTGTGTGATGTATTTAGATAACTGCATGGGGCAGGGCGGTTAGTGTGGGAAGTAAAGTTTTAGACAGAGATTCCCAACTCTGGCGGCCGGTTACAATCACCTGGGATTCTGAATCACTGGGCGTTGTCCCTTGTTTTGTTCTGTTTTGTTTCTAATTACCCAGGGGCAGCCAGAGTTGAACACAGATCACCCGCCCATGACACAGAACAGCCATTAACTCAGCTGGGAAGGAAAAAGATAGTTTAATGGCACTGCCACTTAAAAGTCATTTTAATGACTCGAAAAAAAAAATCCCTCCATGTTATTGCCAGGAGTATTAAAGAATATAATACCTTTCTTTTTTTTTTTTCTTGAATCTTTTTTCATGAAAATTAGAGGAGTATAACAATCTCATCTCCGTGGCTCGATGTATTTTTGCAAAACAAAAACAAATCCAAAAGCTACGGAACAAGGTGATGTTTGTTTTTCCACGGTGCTATTTTAAATAAAGAGCCCTTACAGGCCTGCTGCAGCGTTTTCATGCGTGGTGTTAATCTCCTAATCTCCCGGGCCAACACAGAGGGTGCCCAGGTGGCCTCACCCGGGAGGGGTCGAGGCGCCCATGCCCCGTCCTTCCCATCTCCTCTCCTCCGCTCCTTTCACCCTCCTCACGCCTCGCTCCAGCCCTGATCTTGACGACGCCCCCCCGCAACCCCAGACGCCCTCCTGGTGCCCCGCGCGCCCAGCGCCCTCTGCGCGCTCTGGGGCGCAGCTCCAGCCGGCCGGTCCCGGTGCGCGCGGCCCCAGTCCCGGCACGTCCCGGCCCGGGACTCACGGCGGGCCGCGCGTCTCCATAGCCGGCTGTCACAACGCACCAGCAGTGCTTGGCGACACCCTGGGGCTCCCAGGCGCTGCTCCAGCATCCTTTGTGCCCATTTACCGTTCTATCAACAGCTGCCGGCTCATGTGGGAATTTACTGCTGGTTTGTCCTCGCTGTATAACTTTCTTGCTCTTTTTGGATTCCTTCCCCCAAGAAAGCTCCTTGAGCTTTTGGACCTTTGGTCTTGCCTCGCAATTAGTAATTACTGGGGCAACACCCCCAGGGGTTTGCATTTTCAAAAGCTGCATGCCTTTGCGATACTGAGAATTATACTACATGTATAGTGTGCTAATACCTCATCGGGCTAAATAAGTATGGGAATAGAAGCCACTTTCTGTTTATTATGCCATCGATCACTTCATTCCATCCTTTCAGGTGCTTTCAGGAATCCTGGCAGCAGGAGGGGGAGGAGTGGCTTGGGCAGATCCGGGAGAGGGGAAGCTCTGAGTGGACCCACATTCACGGAGGGGCGAAGGTTCTGGTGGCAGGAAACACATCTGAGGTTCCTCCCTTTTGCACTTAATTTGTTTACTCCAGCTGGGAAGAGTGAGCAGTTGCCCTCAGATGGAGGCTTCCTGTTACCCCGCACAGACCTCGTCCGCGGGACTCCGAGGCGCAGGGCGCTGATCTAACAACTCGAAGAAAAATAGAACCGTTTGGAAGGGGATTTCTTTATCGACTATAAATCTACAAGCCCCCTTCCCTCCATCCTTAAAGCCTGTGAGACTGGCCGTGTAGCAGCAGTTAGGAGCAGACGGGCCAAGGCTGAATCTTCGCGCCCACGCTTACTGCTGTGTGACAGCGGGCAAGCTGAGCAGCCTCTCTGGGCCTCGGTCTTCACGTGTGCAAAATAGCGCCTACCTCACAAGGACGTCAAGATAATTAAATGAGTTCATATACATACCGTGTGCGGTGTTAAAGAAAAAATTATTCTGGCACTTGTGAAAGCGGTTAGGAAGATGTTATTCGGAGCTGTTGCATTAGGGTCAAGACTCTCACGATAGGGAGAAAGACGGGGCTCCACTCCGAGTACAGCAAAGGCAGCCGGGGATTCAGAGCCGAGGGGCAGTGATGCATTCCCAGCTCTCAGACCAGCGCCGGCACATGTTTGGATCTGGTAAGTGAACGCCCGTGGTCACCGCGTGAGACAATGCACATAGGTGCCCAGTGCAGGACAGGTGCTCTGCATCCCTGAGTTGCAGTGGCCGGTGGCATCCACCCTGCCCTTCTGTGGGCAGACATCCTCACTTCCCCACCCCCCCGGGTGAGGACAAACCACAGCCGTCTTCCCCCCCAAAATCTGCATCCTGCAGGGAGTGACGCAGAGTCAGCCAAGGCGGACTCCCCATCAGTGCCTGCGCCCCGGATCCCCGAGCCTGCTCTGGTCCCACGCTCTCCAAAGCCTGATTCCTCAGCTTTCCCTCCCATTCTTTCTATTCTTCTTCACAGTGGCGTATAATACAATATTGCATCAGCTGCGAGTGTACAACTTAGTGATTTTATATTTTTATGCATTACAAAATGGTCACCACGATAAGTCTAGTTACCATCTGTCACCATACAAAGTTGCTCCAATATTACTGACTATATCCCCTATGCCGTATGGTGCATGCCCCCCCTCGTTTATTTTAAAGCCGGAAGTTTGTATCTGTCCGTCTCCATCACAGATGTCTCTCACCCCTCCCCCTTCCGTCCTTTTCAGATCCAATAACCTTCTCAGAACTCTCCTTTTGTTCATGTTGAAGCAGAGTTAGCTTCTATTTTTAGAAACCAAAGACCCCTAAAAGTAGATTTTGCTTTCTCCATATCCCTATTTAAATGCTCTTATGGATGGTGAAAACCAATGTTTAAAAGTTGTTTGCTGGGGCTTCCCTGGTGGCGCAGTGGTTGAGAGTCCGCCTGCCGCCGTGGAGCGGCTGGGCCTGTGAGCCGTGGCCGCTGAGCCTGCGCGTCCGGAGCCTGTGCTCCGCAACGGGAGGGGCCGCAGCAGAGGGAGGCCCGCGTACCACAAAAAAAAAAAAAAAAGTTGTTTGCTTTTGTTTAATAACTGGACTGAGTGTGTAGCTCCTGCCCAAATAACCCCTGACTGGTCACTTCCAAGAGCTGGAAAGCCACAGAGCAGCCCCACATTCTGCAGACCGTGGAAGCCGCTCAGGGGCAAAAGCAGAGCTGCAGATTATGCCGAGTGGAATCCATGAACTAGGAATTCGAGTGTTAATTCTAGCAGGATCCAATACCAAAGAAATAAAGTCAAAATTCTCCTGTCCTTCCCAGGGCCCGGAGCCCTCACTCACATCACGACCCCGTTAGCAGAAAGAGCGTCACTTCGTTTGCCCGTGTGGTTGGGACAGGGGCTCCCAGTGACCTGATTTTTGAGTTACCAGCTTTCTCGCTGCCATGTTGAGAAGTCGTCAGATCACCATCTCATTTGGCTACTTAATACTTTAGGTAAAGATGGATGTGAAAGGTAACTGACGAGTGAACGTGGCGAGTTTCCAAGGACTAACTGGAGTGCTAACGTCTCTCGGTGATGGGCAGCCCCACCCCACCTAAAACTCTAACAGGTCAGAGGGACAGTCTGAACCAGTGGGTAGAAACCTGGGTGAACAGAGCAACACCGCTTCATTCCCGATTCTCCGGAAGCGTTTGCTCAGTGGTCCTACCTGCCTGTAGATTTCTCCACTCCACGTGCTGAGAAAGGAGAATCCGAGGCCCCTTTTACGGGTGTTGTACGAACGATTTCTGATTAGTGGATTGGGCCCGATGGATTGCTGATTTAATCAAAAGGCACACTCACTCTTTCACTGTTCACTCATTCAGGAGGCATTCTTACGCACTGACGACACGTTCAAGCAAGTGTCACAGGCCCGGTATTGTGTGTGGCGGTGAATCACAGCTCGCAGCCCCTTGCCCTGGGCGGGGATGTGTCTAAGAGGGGAGAAGAGAACGGTGCACAAATAGCTCCAACCCAAGGCAGAATACGGCCCACGTCAGGGGAGAGCGGGGCAGAAAGGGAGGTAACTCTGCTGCGGGTGCGGGGACGGCTCCAGCTTGGAGGGGGCACTGAGATGTCAGGTGTGGCAGTGACGTCTGCTTTCATTAGCACGAGCGCAGCGGGAGAGCCGCTGGGGGCTGGAGGTTGTGCAAGAGGAGCTGGGGGTGACCCTAAGCTGAAGGGGGCCCCAGGGGTTGAACTGCCCGCTCTAGGAGAGCCCTGAGGGGCAGCGCCAGGCGCCTGCGCAGAGCAGCTCCCAGCCCCTGCCCCTACGTTAGCATCTGTCCTTTAAAATCTCCTCGGACCCTCACACTTAAGGTGGGAGTTAAATATGAGTACCGTATGAATAAATGCATTTATAGGAGTTGAGAAGGCCAATCAGGGCCTTCGGATCTTAATTAAGGGGAAAAACGTGGTGCTTCCTGACTTCCAAAGCCAACAGGAAGATTAGGGAAGGGTTAATCCAAACTCTTTCATCCTTAGAATTAAACCCCAATTTAAATTTGAACCACAGCAGTGTTCAAATTTGAACTGATATTTAATTCCAAGCACATAATGCATGAAATACTTTTGTTTAAGTCTTCTTTCTTTCCCTGCTTGAAGAAAATGAGAAAAGGGACGACAAGAGAGAATTAATCTTTTTGACCAAGATCACGCGATCACGGGGAGCCTTCCCTTCTTCTTTGCTCCCAACGGATCTTTTATTTTTTTGATTTTAATATTGCTTAGCTATGCAGGGAAGTCTAGTATTTCTGTTCACTGTAAATTATAAACTGTGTACTTGATCGTAAGCTTTTATAAGATACTAAGTTTTCTGAGACAGGAAAGGCCAAATGAAGAGCGTCCTGCAGTCAAATTAGTTGATAGACAAATAAAACCAACTTCTTGAGAAGTCGGGATCTTGGAGACCTTGGGAGAGGTTTTCCTGTTTATGATCGTTTCCATGGTGGCTTTAATCCACAAGCTCAGGTATGTACTCTGGCCTGGGCTCATTCTTTATTGTGGTTTTGTTATTTTGAGATATTATTATTTGACCAAGACACAGAGAGGATTCTGAATAAAGGCAATCGTTTCCTCCCTTTGTGTTTATCGTGCACTGAAGCGTCCCTTATTTCTTTGCAATGAGCTGGAAGAGGCTACTAGGGAGGAGTACATCGGGGCCTTCCGGATCCTTCCAGCCGGCAGAGGAGACAAGAGAAGGGAGAAAAATGAAAGATGCCTGACCGGGGCAGTGGCCCTCGGTTTCTCCCAACGGGAAGTAACGTCGACGTGGGGGGAGAATCTCAGTGAAGCAGAACGTCCCTGGAAAGCCCGGAGTTTGTGGGTGTGGTGATTGTGCAACTGCTTTCCCCTCCGTCTCCTCCCGACAGGTGCGGATGAGGCCCCCGGGGAAGTACAGCCAGGGCAGCTGTTCGCACAGCCCGCTGTCCTGGCAGTTTTGCATCCCAGCGGCTGGGACCTTGACAACCACCAGCACGTTTGCCTAGGGTTTTGGTGGCACATGGCTGGGGCCCGGGGCCCCTCTGACTCACACCTGTAACCATCAAAGTCTTTTGGTGGGCAAATGGGGGACTCTTTTTTGCTAATATCAGGTGAATATTTTTCATAAGCTGTAAAAAAAACCCCACATAATTTCATCTGTCTTCAGTTTTTTTAATTTTGCAAAATGCACACTGTAGTAACCCCAGCAGCGAGATAACAGCACACCCGAGGTCGAGGGGAGACGGCTGGAAGGAACCCAGTCTGGGGTCATCCTGGGGCCACGGACCCCTAACTTTTTCTTTAAAAATCTGGTATCTTTCGTCACGGTCAGCATGTGTAATTTCATAATTTTAAAAAATCCGATCAAGCAAAAAGCTGTGACTGAATCATCCCCCTGTGCGATGCCTGCTATTCAGTTGACGTGGGGGAATCGCTGTCTCCGTCACGTATCTGGGATTGCAGACGGTACGTGGGCCAGCTTCTGGGTCCTTCCAGCACCACCGGGAAATGACCACGAGCCAGCTCAGCATAACCCACCAGAACACACGGCTCACGGCTCAGCGAGGTCCAGGAGTAAAGCTGCGGGACCCGTTCAAGGTCCCCCAGAGACCCCTGGGTGCGCCCCTGGTGGCACCAGCACATCAGGATGGCACGTGCCCTGGGTGGGCATCCACGGTGCTGAGCACCACCCGGGCTCCTCATCTCTTGAGCGAAGCAACAATACCGACCAGAGTCGGCAGTCACGTTCTGGAAACAGTGGGCTCTGCGGCCCCAGCTGAGCGAACAAGCCCTCCATTCTGTGCGCGTCAGTGTGGGGCGTTAATGGTTCTTCACACTGAAGGGACAGTCAGGGCTCTGGGGCGCAGCCAGCCTCACTGTGCTGTCGTGTAGAAGGAAAGAGCCGCCCGGGACATCGCCGTCACCGCAGCCAACGGGCCAGCCTCTGAACACACGTGGTGTCGTGCTCCAAGGCGGGCACCCCACCAGCAGGCGTGCACGGAGCTTCGGCTCACGCCCCTCCCGCGAACGGGGCCCCCAAACATGCCTCGCGCCCAGATATATGTTTGAACGACGATGTCATGGCACTGATGCGGCTGTGTTGCCTTAAAAACGGACTCTGAGGGTGTTTTCCGTAGAGAGGGATGGGAACTGTCTTAAGCTCTGGAGCGTTTGCTCGGACCCAGGGGAGGAGGACGCGGGAGGTTTGGACGGGGCCTGGCCTGTGCACTGCCCACGAGGGCGGGCCACGGGGACCCCTGGGCGCATTACGAAGCCCGCCCCCGGTGGGTCCAGCCCCTCCCCGCTCACCGGCTTTCTCCTGCCCCTCCCGCGGGGCTGGCAGAGCCGACAGCGACGGTGGACACCGCTGTCCGGATCCTCCGTCCTCTCTCTCCTGGTCCTGCTGCCCCGCCCCCCCGCCACCTCCTCAGATGCATCATGTTCCCCACTCCACCCCCGGGAGAAAAAACCCCGCAGCCTGTCCTGGAGCAAACGGGCCACCTCCTGTTGGCCTTGCGTGCACAGCTGTATGTAGACTTAGCTGCGTTTTAGGGCAGATCTAGAATCTTCACGCCACGGACAGTACGCGCACGCGCGCTTAGCTCCGTGACGGGGCCGTGCAGAGCGTCCGTACACCAGGCCCACTCCGGCCATCTCCCGGCTCATTCGCCTTCCTAACGAGGATCTACTGATGATTCTAGAACAAAGGTCAGTGCAGCTAGAAGACCACAAATGGCGCAGCATCACTCACTCATGTAAGCACAGCTCCGTTTTTGCCCGGACGTCTGCTCGTCTTTCCTTTCTACCGATGAGGGGTCCCTTCTCTTTGTGCTGCATATTTAACATCTTGAGGGCATTTTTTTCTAAAATGTGGTCAAATATTCTGTTGTTAGTGGAAGAGCGGGTGTAATTTCTGCCAGGAGCCGCTAGGCTCTGAGAACAGACAGGCGTCCTTGAAAAGGCGCCCCTGACTTTCAGACACGCCTTCCGGGGAGACGGAAAGTGAGGAACGCGGGGGAAACAGTCTCCTTAACGTGGCTTCGACCGTGGGGCGGCGGGCGCCCGCCGGCCAGTCTGCCCGGCACAGCTGTGCTTTATAACAAGGATGAAATCATCTGACTGTCTGTCGCTGGCCCTTCCGTCACCCGTGGTGTTTCTCTGCAGGCCCCGGGACAGCACAGCAGTGGGTACCGGCTGTGCTTGGTCATGAGTGAGCCCTTTGTTGGAAGGCCTGTCCCCACCACTGAGAGATTGTTCCAGAACTCTCTGGCTGGGCCTTCTCTGCTGGTGCGGCGCTGCGGTCAGCGGGGTCACGTTCAGGGGTCTGTGCCCCATGAAGGCGAGCACCACGTCACCACGTGCCAGGCCCGGTGCCCCGGCCGGAGCTCCCATCGCCCTGGTCCAGAGGGGGAAGCCGGGAAGGCAGTGACCGAAGAGGTCACTGAGAACGTGGGGACCAGGGACGGGCCAGGCACTGGGCTCGGTGCTGCCAGCCCACCGGCATCACCGTGTGACACCTGGACACAGAGACCCTCAGGGTCACTGAGTCTCCCTCAGGGTCTGCTTTCTGTTTCACCCAGAAAGTTGGTTTCTTCTAAGAGCGCCTCTTCAGCAAGTCCCTGGGACGAGGTTTTCATGTTTGGGGCCTGGAGACCACATCACCCCATCCCAACCCCTCCGCTGTGTGACACACCCGTGGGTCTCAGGTGACTGTCTGTAACACCTCACGAGCATCACAGCCGGAGGGTGCGGACCCCCCGACTCGTGAAACTACAGAGGAGTCCAGGTCAGGAGGCGTCCTGGGCAGACTTCCCTGGATGCTTCCCTGTGGGCGTGGGACACAGCAGCCAGGGGGAGGGGCGGACACACCCGCCTCTGCCGCCCCAGCACCCGTGGAGCACTGGCCACAGTTTGTGGTCGCCACTCCTACCTGAGTGCTTGGGACACATCACAGGTGCCCCTTTTGTCTATAAAACTGGCCAAAGAGTTTCATCCAAATTGGTGATGAGTGTTAAGAGCTCTGAAATGAAGGCGAGTGCTGCTATTGATGCAATAAAAAGGCAAAACAGGGCCGCAGGCAGGCAGATGCGCAGCGCCAGGGAGCAGGGCAGAGACCAAACCCAGCGGCTCGACAGAGCACAGCCTGCTGTGGGGGGAGAGTGAGCCCGAGCGGCCCCGGGGAAGAGAGCGGGGATCCCAGGGCACAGGAGAGGCCCCGCACTGTGGGTGACGTGGCCCGCAACCCAGGCTCTCCCTGCAAAAGGGAAGTTATTTTTTCCAGCGTATTTGTGACTGTATGTTGGAGGCTTTCTGTTTAATCTTTTGCTTAAGGAAACACGCAAAATCCTCCTTGCATCCAAATGAATCACAGTGCAAAATAAACATTTATGCCTCAGACATGCAAATATCAGCTGTTTTTACTGTTTGGCAAACTAGATATTGACCTTGGAAAGGAACTTTTTCTAAAATAAACACCTAACACTAATAAACACTAAGAGAACACCCTGGCTAGCGCCTGCTCTGACCAGCACTGTTGGCGGTGGGTGGGAAGGCAGGACTCCTTCTGTCTCCCGGTTTAACTGCCCTCTTAAAATCTGTGGGATTGCAGTTAAATCCCTCCTCTTACTTCTGATCTTGGCAATTTGTGCTTTTTTTTTTTTTTTCTCTTGATCAGTCACACTAGACGCTGCTTTTGTGTGTGTGTGTGTGTGTGTGTGTGGTCACGCTGCACGGCGTGCAGGATCTTAGTTCCCGGACCAGGGTTCGAACCCGCGCCCCCTGTTGTGGAAGCTCGGAGTCTAAAGCACTGGACTGCCAGGGAAGTCCCTCATTTTAACCAATCTTTAAAAAGAACCAACTTAGGGCTTTGTAAGTTTCTCTACTGTTAGTGTCCTACTTTGTTGATTTCTGGTGTGATCGTTGTCTGTAAAAGGTTTTAAATCTATGCTCCATGGAAAATTCAAGACTGCCAAAACCCACCGAGGGAGGTTCCTGGAAGGGGCACCGTGCGAGCGTCCTCCCCACGCTCAGCCACG
Source organism: Physeter macrocephalus (assembly GCF_002837175.3). Taxonomy (NCBI): domain Eukaryota; kingdom Metazoa; phylum Chordata; class Mammalia; order Artiodactyla; family Physeteridae; genus Physeter; species Physeter macrocephalus. The sequence goes on along the minus strand of NC_041223.1, from coordinate 2,894,486 downwards.
CGCCTTCCACACTCACTAGACCCTCTGCGCGAAGGTTAAGAAGTTGAATCCGGAGACCCGGGTATGAGGTCAGCTCTACGACTGGGTGGTGGTACGGGCGCTGGTGTGAGTTGCTTTCCCCTCTAGGGCTCATTTTCTGCATCTGCAGATAGAGGGAAGGCTGCTGTGTCCTTGCAGCCGGCGCCGCAGCCCGAGCCTCCTACTTGCGGAGGCTCCACCTGGGGCACGTGGGGAGGCCCCTCCGGGGACCCCGCCGAGGCCGCGAGCCCCGGCTCTGTCTTCTCCCGTGCGTCTCCACCAGGTAGATGCGGCCATTTCAGCCTGAGGGAATCTCACACCGCACGTGGGTTTCAGAACGCGGAGGGGCTGCGGCAGGGGCGGCGCCACGCAGCCGGCCTGAGTCGCCCACGGTGGTCCCTGCAGGCCACGCGGCTGCCGGGTCCCCTTCTGCCGGAGCAAGAACCCACGAGAGCCGCCGCCTGAGGCTGCTGGGCCCCGAGCTGCCCCGAAGCTGGTCCTGCTGTCTGAGCCGGCCCCGCCTGAGGTCTGCTGAATTAGGACGTCTGATGGGGTCTGGATGGTCTGTGTCTTCAAATGCTTCCCCGGGATTTCAGACGTAGGCCTCCACCCCCCGCAGAGATGACAGAGGCAGCAGGCACTGATGATACACATGGTGGAAACGAGCGGTTCTCAAAGCGGGCTCCAGCGGCTTCTGAGGGTCCCCAGATTCTTCTAGGGTCTTGGCTTGTATTTCTAATACGAGAAGTAGTGACAGAAATATAATCTACATACATTTAAGCTCTTTGGCCTCCTTCAATAACTTTTAAGCATAATATGTTTAAAAGTTTTGGTCTTGAGACCAAAAAGCTTGGGAACTGATTCGCAGACGATTTTCTGGTGTTTTAGGCTAGTTGTTGCTAAATAGTTAAGCAGATCTAAAACTACTTCCTAAAGACTCTCTATTATTTTTTTCACAGGTCTCCATATAATCCACCTCCATCAGGTGGGATGGCCCAACATGAGAGAGGATGCAACTGAATTATCCCATTGGCTTTCATTAAGAACTAAGAGTATGGGCTTCCCTGGTGGCACAGTGGTGGAGAGTCCGCCTGCCGACGCAGGGGACACGGGTTCATGCCCCGGTCCGGGAAGATCCCACATGCCGCGGAGCGGCTGGGCCCGTGAGCCACGGCCGCTGAGCCTGCGCGTCCGGAGCCTGC
>NC_041223.1:2888921-2893153 GCF_002837175.3 Physeter macrocephalus | reverse complement strand
GCCTGCGCTCCGCAACGGGAGAGGCCACAGCAGTGAGAGGCCCACGTACCGCAAAAAAAAAAAGAACTAAGAGTAATATGAAGAACATTTATGCATCTTCTGGAAACTGCATTTAAGGATTCGGTCTACCATATTGTATGTAATAGAAATATATACATAACACAGAAATAGTTTTCTCTAAGAAAAGGTTTGTCTCTTGTAATGTGTTAGTGTATCTTGTTATTAGATATGGAAATTATCAGCTCACTACTTTAAATTTTGCCTTTGCTACTAGGAAGCTCAGAGCTAAATTTTGTGTTCAGCTTGAAATAAGTCTGAAATAAGGAGGTGAACCACAAGACAGGTTATTTTAAACTCCTCAGGGAAATAAATCTTTAGCCCTCGCCACACATGTGCATTAAATGCTTAGAGGGAAAAATCTCAGAATACTGTAGCCAGGGAGCGTTTTGATTTTGCACACGTAAGTGCCAGAGAATCATGTTTTTGGAGAGTAAAGATTCTTTGAAGTAGTAATTACAGCTGACCTTGAGCTGGGGACGTACCGTGTGGTCCCAAATGCTTCACACACACCTCAGCATAATCCTTACCAGGATCCACCGTGTCCTCTTATCCCCATAACACTTAAGAGATGGAGACGCAGAAATTTAATGAGAGATGGCTGACAAAGAACAGCAGGCTGGAAGGCTCCAAAGCCACCTTTAACCTCCAAATGGCCATTCTCCTGGAACACACTGGGGAGGTGCTCAGTCACTCAGCTGAGCACAGGGCCACCGGGCCCGGCCACGGGAACAGCAGCCCTCTTCACCGGCCAGCATCTGGGCAAAGGCAATGCTGGTGTGAACCAGGCCACTCCGGGCACCTCCCTGGTGACAAGGCGTTTGTGTGCAGGTCTGTAACACGCAAGTGTTTTTACTGCTCATTTCACAGTTGGCAGAAATCTCCATGCTGACATCAAAGGTACAAAATTACAATTTCAGAGTCAGTTTAATATAACCAGATCCCACAGATCACCACCTTCCACAGAACTGTATCATTTCTCGTGAAACCACAAAACTGAAGTTTCTGATTTCTGGCATCTGCTATTTCCGGAAAAGACGCATCTGCTTTCCAGCAAGACGCTCTGCAACGTATTCTTAGGAATACATCTGAATATAGCTTTCATGCGGGGGGGGGGGGTCTGTGACACGACAGGAGGTTAAGTACTGTTGCCAACCTTATTACAATACTCTTTGACTAGCATTAGAATTATGAAAATCCTGGTCACTGCTGGCAGTCATTAAGGCCAACGACCCTTTGCCAACCCCTGGAAATTCCAGAGCCCCAAGTGGGGCAGCACCACGGAGAGACCATCTCAGATGAACTTGATTTATTTATTTATGTGGCCTCGCTGCGCAGCTTGTTGGATCTGAGTTCCCTGACCAGGGATCGAACCTTCGCCCTCGGCAGTGAAAGCGCCGAGTCCTAACCACTGGACCTCCAGGGAATTCCCTTAGAAGATCTCTAAATACCTCGGTGATCTCTTCCTGACCAGTGTTTAATATCCTCCTAAAAAGAAATACAGTCATCCAATTTCTCTTTTATTTAAGCATTAAGAAGCTGCAGCGCAGTGACTTAGAAAACATCCTCAAAACATCAGTAACAACATGAACAGACATCACGTGTCATGTGTAGAACCTTTCTCGCTTTTTACTGAGGGTCGTCAACCAGCGTAACATAAATGTTCCACACATCTGCTTTTACAGTGAAGAACAAGGCACACAACTCTACCCGACGTCGCAAGGGAGAAAAACGTGCGTGGTGTCTTCCTGCGGCCAGTTGAGAGCGAGACGGGGCTAGGAGCCCAGAGAAGGGGGAGGGTGAGGAGAGGGAAACAGACAAAGGATAACACAGGGGCACAGAGACCACGCATGGCCAGCAGCAGGACCCAGACACACACGGGCAGACGCAGAGAGACGCTCTGCAGACATCGATTCCTTTAGGAAAGTCTTTAAAATGTTGTTATTGTCACGATGGGCAGGACCCTGGGCCTCTTAATCACCGGTATTTGCACTAAGTGCAAATGAGACCAAGTTACGACTCTGCCCACCTTGAACTCACAGCTCACTCTCAACCTGCCGGTTGACGTCCAGAACGAGCTTTCGTTTCTCCCCCAGGACCCAGCTCTGCAGACGCCACCGGGGGCGCCCGGAGCGTTCACGAGACACGTGTCTTAATTTCACCTCCGAACGCTTGCTGACTTTGCCTCTCTGGTAGTAATACACTCTCGTTTGAAATAAAAGACAGTCTAGCTCTGTGCATTCAAACAGGAGGCAAGCTATTCAGTGGGCGGGGTATTTGGTTTTGCATCTCATCTGGCGGCTGATCTAGCTCCCACAAAATTAGATGCTCCGTGTCTACCTAGATTTGCTCCTGGCCCGAGAGAGCGAGATTAGAGCAAAGATCTCCACAAGAAAAATACAAACTGGTTTTTAAAAATGTAAAGCTTCAATGTAAATATAATCAAGACTTGACACATTAAAGTCTAATGAGATAAACATTAAACTAGTTATTAACTTTTACAAAATAAGTCCAAAATTGAGGTAATACATTACACTCTTCTATAACCAGCTTTATCTGATTATAACATTTTCCCCCCTTCTCAACCTTCGAGTGAAATAGATGCATGGAAAAAAAAAAAATCTAGAAATCAGCCTGGAGTTAGTGAGAAGAGTATGACTCCTGAAAGGCAGAGGAGTCTTACCCCTTTGTTCAAATAATAGAAATTTCCTTTTCCCAAATCACTATATACAACTGTACAAAGCCACCATGTCACTGATTTTCACACAGCGATTAAAAATACTGAAAACACACATCTGCTCTGCACTCCCCACTTTTCTCCCTAAACAAGTGGCTCTCCGGCCCGGCACATCTTGTCCTGCGTCTGGGTCCAGCTCTCTGCACTTTGGCCCCTCCCTCTGGCTACCCTTCCTTTCTGTAGCACAAAAGACATTTGTGAGCAGCACTTCAAGTACAGAGGATGCATTTTGCAGAAGCTGAGCCTCGCTCCGGCTCACACCTTTTACCCCAGACGCTGAAAACAGTTCCCGCAGCTGTGCTCCAGGGAGTCTTGTGTGTGCGCGCGCGCGAGGTTTGTGAGTGGAGAGAGCATGTGGGCAAAGAGCATATACGTGAACCAGGGTGAGTGTGAGGATGTGTGCGCGTGTGTGCATGTCGGAGCACGCGTGTCAGGTGTGTACGTGTGCCTGAGAGCACGAGTGTGCGGGTGTGAGCGCCGAGTGCGTGCGTGAGGGTAAGCGTGTGTGCACGTGTGCCCGTGGGCTCGAAAGCCCCCACGAGTCAGTGTTGTGACCACAGACACTGTGCCCGTCACAGCGCCCGCTCTCCAGGCGGACCTCCCTGGTGGTCACTACCCTCCCCCTTCCCGCTGGGAAGTTCGGTTCACTTGAGCCCCCAGACCTTCCAGTCCCCGGGACATGTTTCTACTCAGGAGAAACAAAATCCTAAGTGCAGCACGTGTCCAGCTCTGCACCAGACGGCCACCCTCCTGGTTCGCCCCGCACCCACACGTGGCTGTCACCCACTGCTCGGACCAGGGCACCTGGCGTCGCGCACCCGCAGAGCGACACCCACAGACAGGGGCCCGCGCCCCGCCGAGGGTCTCCGGGACCTACGCGAACCTTAGGAGTGGGAGCTGAGAGGCACCTTCACCCCCGCTCATCCCCCCGCACGAGCCCCGAGGACACCTGTGGGCGTGGAAGAGGCCCGCGGGTGCGGAAGGCAGACCCGCAGGCCCCGGCGTGCGGCAGGGAGAGGTCGGCGGGCCGCGTCCCGCGTGGGCCCCTCGGCTCCCGGGAGGGGCGCGGGGGCGTCAGCGAGGCCGAGGCTGCCCGGGGGCGCGGTCACAGCGAGCTCAGGTGCGGCAGCGCGTCCAGGGGCCCCGCCCGGTCGCGCGCGGCGGCCGCCGCCTCCACGCCGCGCAGCCACTCGGTGCACCTGCGCACCAGGCCCTCGTCGGCGGCCGCCGCCTCCTCCTCGTACTCCACGTCGTCGTACTGGTGCCGCTCGTTGAGCAGCGACACCCTGAGCAGCGGCCCGGGGTCGGGGCCCGGCGGGGCGCCGGGCAGCGGCGGGCGGCGGCCGAGGCCTGCGGCCCGGGCCCGGGGGCCGGGGCCGAGCGGGCGCCCGGCGTCGGCCGAGGGCGCAGGCGCCGCCCGCCGGGGCCGCGCCTGCAG
>NC_041223.1:2826129-2888645 GCF_002837175.3 Physeter macrocephalus | reverse complement strand
GGCGGGCGGCAGGGGCCCCGGCGGGGCGCAGGCGGGCACGGCCGCCTTGCGGGGGGCGCCCGGCTTCCGGGGCGGCGGGCGCGCGGCGGGCACCCCCGGGGCGGCGGCGGGCGGCGGCAGGGGCGGGAAGGGCATGGTGCTGCCAGGCCGGCGGGTCGTCAGCGCCCTGGAAGGAGAGGGGCGGCTTTAGGCTCGGCGCGCGGGGGGCCCGGCGCCCTCCCCGTGGGTGGCCGGGGTCGGGCCCTCGTCCTCGCTCCGCACCCACCTCGGTCCGGCCGCAGCATCTCCGGCTTCCTCAGGTCCCGGCGTCCACACCCAGGGCGTCACGCCAAGGCAGCCCTCCCGCCTTCCTTCCCCGTCCCCTTCGGGGCTCGTCGCCCGGCACGGCGGGCCCAGCACCGGCCGCCCGGGCCACGCCGAGCCAGGCGCGCCGGCGGGAGGAGGAGCCGCTGCGCCCGCTGGTGTCACGAGCGACTGGGCCGGGCGAGGCTCCCCAGCTGGCCTTCCACCGCCAGGGGCTAGTTTTAATCCACCAGAGGCGGGGAGAACCGGGCGTGTCCTGAGCCCTAGGCGGAGTCCTTGCACGTTGCAGAGAAAATCCTGAGCAGCCTCTCGGTGCCTTTAAGATGGTGGGCAAGGCGGCGGCGGCGGCGGGTGGTACCTCTGGCCCGGCCGGCCTCGCAGTCCGGTGTCGGAGGAGAAAGCTGGCTGGAGCTCAGAGGTGGGGAAAAGACATTTCAGGGAATCTTCCTGCTTTTGTTTTTATATAATGTTGATGCCACTGCTGAAAGACAGTCACTTTAAAATTAAAAACCTAGTTTTCCTTGAATAGGCGAAATAGGCCAGTTTCAGTTAAATCATGATACAGGAAATACCAGACATTAAGTTCTTTCCAGGAGTGATTCCTGTGAGCAAAGGAAGAGTATTTACTGCTGCAACAGTGGTTCAGAATGAATGAGACAGCTTCACTGTCAACTTAGATTCTAGTGGTAGAGACAGGAAAACACTCCTGCGATATTCAAACGTTTGTTGAATACATTAATAATTCAGTGAATCATGACAGAGCAATACGTCATGAAGTCAAAGTTTCATACAAGCAGTCCCTGCGTTACTTATGGAGAACTGTCGGTTGTTTAGATCTGCAAAAAAACATTCTCCATAGCATATGCTCTTCTGGGCTAACCCAGGAACGTAAGTAGGTTGTGGGGGGTATGGCCCCAGCTTAGCTAAGAGCATTCAAATGTGGGTAAACTCGTCGTATGTGACCAACGGCCCCAGCGGCCCCGCCCAGCCCTCCGAACGCTCCTGTTGTGGCACCGGCACCTCCCTGCGGTCGGTGGCCACGAGGGCACTGGTCACTTCCCCCGCTGCCTGCTCTCACGTGTCCCCACTGGGTCAGGCACAGCAAGAAGGAAACTTGACAGGTGACCAGAAACATTTCTCATGACGGCTGGGGGCGGGGGTAGGTTTAGGCCCCATCATCTCCACCAGCACCCTCAAAACTACCCCCCACCCCACCCGTCTACCTCTTCTCCATAAAATATGCAAACGCAGCTTCCAGACATGGCTGCCGCTGTCCTTCCTCTCATGGACCTTCTCCCCTTCCCCACCAGGGCCTCAGGGCAACCTGTCTCCTCCCACAGCCCTGGGTGAACACGTTTGAGACCGTTTAGGTCATAAGATATCTGTGTCGTAGGTCCCGAAATCACATAATGCATTTTACTCCAGGTATTTCTGGGTGGGTGTGGACTAGGTATGTTAGCCGTGGCAGCAGGTGGACACTCCTGCCAGGAGCGTGGAGGGCAGGAGATGAGGCGAAGCCAGTGAAGATGGGGGGACTGGAGGCAGGAGGACGAGGAGGGGCTATGGTACCACTTCTGCGGGCACAGCCCAGCGGTAGCTGGACGCCCAGCGATTTGAGCAGGGACCCCAGCAGTTCAAAAGCTGTAACTGTATCAGCGACTGGGTTGCTCTCCTTCCGATTTCCTAATTCTTAGGCTGCTTCAGAAGTAACGACCGTTGAAGGGTGAGGGTCGGAGGTGAGCATGGATTGGCATCTCGTAATTATAACAGCCAAGGGATGTGACTGACGTGCTACGTGGCAGGCACTCTCCTGACCCCTCTGACTGTCTCCGATCTACTAGAAAATGGGGGCTGAGGTGCGGAAACACCTCCCAACAACACACGGCTCCAGTGGGATGGAGATGAGGCTCGGTCCCAGCAATGGGGTTCCAGAGCCGCGGCTGAGCCATCACACTAGCGAAGGGAAGGACGGTCTTTGGGCAGGGGCGGTGGGGGAAGCAGCCCCCAACACCCACACCAGCAGAGGCTGAGCACTTTCCCCCGGGAGAAAGTGAGTCCTCAGTTTGCCCAGCACATCGACCAGACTGGTCACCAGGATGCTCCCAGTCCCCCCCATGTCTTGTCCCAGCCCAGGAGCCTGGGGACTTGGGAGGCTACAATCTGCCAGACCCCTGAGGCAGGAGAGTAAATGCTGAGTGCCTGCCCCCCATCACCCGCCCAAGTCGGAAGGGCATTCCTCTGCCCCCTCCCCGCTGACGGCCCCATAGTCCCCCCCACCCGTGGGGGAAGAGGAGTTCGCGTGCCTCGTGGCGGGTGGTCTGCTGTCCCAGGAGCCACAGGGGAGTTGGCATTTCTGAAGGGACTCAGGCCCGCAGACTCTGCTAAGCACCCAAATGACAGCATTACTGGTCCCTGCCAGCGACCTCTTCTACCTGAAACCTCCAGCCCCTCGAAAATTAGAGACTAGAAACCCCAGCAAGGGCCTGGGAGGGAGCCTGGGAAGACAGCACGAGTCTCGGCGCTGTCACGGGCAGCTGGCTGTTAAAGAATCTATTTACACATTCTGTTTGGTTGAGTTGCTAGCCGGTGACAGTTACCAGTAGGGCAAGTCACACCAGGAGAAGACTGCCAAACTTACGTTCAGATGGAAAAGGGATTAGTCAAGAAATATAGTCCAATTTAATTCGTAATTTACATAGGATTTTGCAGAACAAGCCCAGAACACAACATTGGGGCTAAACTGTTTATATATTAAATAGTAATACTTAGCATTAGAATACTGTGATAAGCTTATCAGTTTCACAGACATGTTTCTGGGATCACCAGAGTACAAGAATTGATCTCCAAAATACACGATGATTACATTTCACCTCGAGGAGACGAAATTCACTATTTCAAATAAACTGGTTAATTTGAAAGGAAAAATCAAATATATGCATTTGAACTGTCTACATTTTTTAGTTATGATATTTAATTTTCAAATTATGTTTATTCTATTTTCAAATTTCAAATAAACAATGACAATACTTTTCCACCGTTTGGAAATTAATGATAATTTTTTCTCCTACTCTTGTAGCAGAGTCAGTGTATGGACAAAGACTTTTCACTGTAACAAGCCTTGAAAGTATTTCCAGGATGAGTAAAGCAAATGCAGAAAATATTCCAGTCATTAAAATAAAATACCAAGAAGAGTATATCCAGGCCCAAGGAAAATTATAGAGGGTTACTGGTCCACAGGTTTGAAACTGAAAATTATGGAGGCTGTGGTATGATGACCCCGCTCTGCAAATAAGGGCTGTAGACATGCTCCCACTTCACACCTGGACCCCACAGATACATCCACAACGGACGTGTGCTCTTTATCACACAGACATGATGTGATCAACTGGTCATCACCTCGGAATTACCAGTTGATTAAATTACAGCCAGTGATCGCACCATAATACCAGGAAATTAGCCATTATTTCAAGAAATGTTTCATTTTCCTCATTAACTTTTTAGGTTCTTGGTTCTACTAAGGCATATACTTCAATGTTCAGAAAAATTTCAAAAAGGAAAATCAATCTTATTTTTCCAGTTACACCCTCTTCCCATTTCTATATTTTGATTCAAAGCATTTTACTTAATAGAGCGAGAAGTAAATGTTCTAGATCCAACATCCAGAACTAAAAGTAAATCTGAATTTTAAAACATGGAACGCTCATTCTAGTTTTAAAAATCCTATTTTATTACTGAGACATAGAGAATTTGGCCAATAACTGGAAAACACCTCCATTTCTCCTTGTGACACTGGTCTGTTACTGTGAAAGCCTTCGCGAGTAGAAAACATTTAGGAAACTGTTCAGATATTATTTGCTTTAGTCTTTCCTTTTTCCCATCATTAATAATCCGCTTTATCTAGATTACTGCATGAAACCTCTTGAGAGTTTTATGGGAGAAGAACCAGTAACACTTGCATTTTACAGATGAAGAAACCAAGGTTTACCCAAGTAGCCCCACAGCATGGCGGGGGCGATACCCGTCCAGGGAGTGAGAGCCCAAAGCACGCTCACCACTCAGCGCCAGTGGGTCTCAAGACCCCTTTACACTCTCAGGACCCAAAGAGCTTCTGTTCTGTGGCCTCTATCTACTGATGTTAACCTTGTTAAGAATTTAAACCGAGGGGCTTCCCTGGTGGCGCAGTGGTTGAGAATCCGCCTGCCAGTGAAGGGGACACGGGTTCGAGCCCTGGTCCGGGAAGATCCCACATACTACGGAGCAACTAAGCCCGCGAGCCACAACTGCTGAGCCTGCGCTCTAGAGCCCACGAGCCACAACTACTGAAGCCCGCGTGCCTAGAGCCCGTGCTCTGCAACAAGAGAAGCCACTGCAGTGAGAAGCCTGCGCACCGCAACGAAGAGTAGCCCCCGCTCGCCGCAACTAGAGAAAGCCCGCGCGCAGCAACAAAGACCCAACGCAGCCAAAAATAGCTTAATAATAAAAAAAAAAAATAGTTGGCTTAAGGATTTAAAAAAAAAAAAGAATTTAAACCAAGACTTTAAAAAAAATGTTTACTAATACATTTAATGAAAGTAATATTTTCTAAAACAAACAAGTCAGAGATGAGCGGCAGGCTCTGTGCTCCATCCCTGTGCGATCGCACGCCCACAGCCTCGTGACTCCGCTGTGCACTCACGGTAGAGTGAACAGTGCAGTGTCTTGGGGTCATTACCAAAGTGGACCCTGAGAGGGTCTCCGGGACGCCCCGGCATGTCGCTGGCCTGGGCCACACTGAGAACTGCTATACTGCCTGCCAGGCGGCACAAGGAACCCCCCTCCGATGTCGCAACCATCATCATGTCCTCCTCTTTGAAAGCAAAACTTAATACTTGGTTCCTTCTTGTAACAACCTGGAAAAAAGGGGAGCAAGTAGAAACATGAGATCAGACGGAAGAAAGGCCACAAGCTGTACTATTAAAAATGATGCGCCCTCAGTTTATAGTACCCCTTTTTCTTGCAAAGCTCAGGTTTTTAGATGTATGAAATGTACTTAAGAGTCTTCCCATAGGGCAGGGAGAAGCAGGAGGTGTAAGTCTTATTTTATCCTGTGCTCGGAACGTGTGTGCTGATGAACACTTTCTTAGAAACCCCAGGCCAGCGGATGCCTCCGGGAAACTAACCTGGAGAAATGGAGTTAGGTGGCTGCAGTCCTGGTGGAGTGAAAGAAATCAGGGTGGAGGACAGAAAAGCAGTGGTCCGAGCGGCCCTGTGGAGGCACCGCTGCTGTCACCTGGGCAGGTGTGCCTCGCTGGGGCCTCGCCGCCCACATTACCCGCAGGTGAGTGTGCTTTCTCAGGGCGGAGCCCTCCTGTGTGACTGCACCCCTGCTCACCTCCACGCATGCCATGACACGTTAAATACAAGCACTAGACAGTCTCCACGAGAGGCAGGTGGCGTAATGTGCTTCCTCACCCCACAAACGCCTCTCGCTGTAAGCTGTTCCTTAAATAATTCACTTGAAAGAAAAGTGCCTAAATTAAGGATGGCGAGAAGGCCGCTGAGGACGGCGCACTTTAACGCGGACAGTCCCACGTGGGCCGCGACTGCCGTGCGTGTCCCGTGCCCCCAATCCAGCACTGCAGGTGCAACGACAGCCTTAAAGCGGCTTTGGAGAAGCAGACCGTGATTTTAAATGACCTTGCAGATGTTTTCACGGCGAGTTCGTATGTCAAGAGACGGCTGAATTACCACTGGAAGAGAAGAACAGAGCGAAGTGCCCAGCTTCCTGGGTCACACGAGTCTGGGGACAGGGAAGACGAAGGATCTGCAAACAGGAGCAGCAGCTGTTTCTCCGCCCCGCCCCACGCCGGCCCCGGTGCGGGTCCTTCTCCCAGACCCCCATGGGTCCTCTGTGGACACTGCCACACGGGGCCCGTCATCTCCCAGCCCAGTTCCTGACGGGACGCCAGCCACTGGCGCCCCAGGACCTGCGAGGCCGCCCCAAAGCCCTGTCGTCGCTGCCGCTTCCAGCAGGACACCCTTGGCACCGCTTCCCGCGGAAGCTCCTGCACGGCCATCCTGACGCCCTCGGGCCTGTGGGGCTGGGCATCCCATCCCCTCCCGCAGTCCTGAGGGTCACTCTGGGGCCCCTCGGGGACAAGGCCCTGTGTCGCAAAGGCTCGCGGACATGAGTGTAAAGCAGCCTTTGCGACAGACGCCCGCAGGCTTCTTTGACGGTCCGTCTACGGAAGGCTGCTGCCGGGCACCTTCCGCTCCTTTATTCCTCGCGGCCGTCCTGCCAGGCGAACGCCGGGAGAAGCCCGTTTTCAGACATTTTCCTGCGATGAGGAAATGGAAGCTGACAGAGGTTAGCACCTTGCCCAAGCCCGAACAGCCAGGCGGGGGAGGGCCGCCCCGTGCCCGAGACACGCTGTCCTCCAAAGGGCGGCCAAGCTGCGGGCAGCCTTGGTGAAGGCCACCGAGCCCCGCCGCCCCTGCTGACGGCCGCCGCGGCCTCAAGCAGAGGCCCCTCGGGGCTTATGGCAGATTGTAACTTCCGCGGGGAGTGCCTCTGGGGAGCTGGCGAAGCCGTGGGACCCAGGAACGCTAAGGTTTGCACACCGTGCGGGGACGAGGGGAGCCTCCCCAGGGGCCCGCAGCACGAACGGCTCTCGGGGAGGCGGCGAGGGCGGCGCAGGCAGGTGCCCGGGCCGCCGTGCTCTCCGCGCGCGCGGCCGGCCGCAGGGCCAGCGGGGGCGCGGAGCTGAGGGCCGCCCTGGGGACGATCCTGCTGTGGCTTTGGACCTCCGACCACGACAGGCCCCCTCCCGAGGGGGACCCCCTGCTGCAGGGTTGCCGGAAGTAGTCTGACGAGGAATTCTGCGAGTTCTAACGAGAGACCGGCCCGCACCTGCGCGCAAGGCAGGGCCCAGCGCGGGCGCACCTCGGACGCCGCCCCTCCCCGCTGGGGGCACACGTGCACCGCGCCCACTCACGCCAACAGGCTCTGAAGCCCACTGCGCTGTGCCCCCGCCCCCCGTAGGGGACACGGAGCAGCTGCGCTGCCGCCGCCCGGCTGTCCCGGGGCTCCGTCCGTCCCTCCGGCACCACCTCAGCGGACCCAGGGACCCTGGCCGTGCCGAGGCCACGCCCCCTCCGCGGGGCACGTCTTCACCCGAAGCTGCCCCGCACCCTGTCCCGGGAGCCTCTGCAGCCCCAGCAGCGGGCTCCCAGCCGGCTCTGCGGACACGTGGCTCTAGAGCCTGACTCCAACCGTGGGCTCGCCTGGAGACGAGGACCCTGCCCAGGACGGGCCGTGTCCGCCCTCTGCTCACCAGCGCAGCCCTCGTGCTCGTCCCCGGCAGGCCCCTCACCGACTCTCCCGCACCCTCCGGGAGCGCGGCCTCCCCCGCTCTCCTCACCGAGGCCGGGCAGGCCGCCGGCCCTCTGCCCAGCGAGGTGTGGTGCTGGCCGGGCACCGGCCCCTCCCCTGCAGACGCGCCGGGGCAGCGAGGCGCCGGCGGGAGAGCTGAGGGGAGGAGGGGGAGCGGCCTCGCCCCCAGGCTCCAGCCCGGCCACGCAGGCCCTCCCTCCTCGGCGGCCCGGCCGGCCGGCGGGGTGAGAGCCGCTTCCCCGACCCCGACCCCGACCCCGACCCGGCCGGTCAGCTCTCCTCCTCGGGCGGCCGTCCGGGCCCGGGCCGGCTCTGTGCTCGGGCTCGCACCCTGAACAGCAAGCACACTGGTAAATAAATGCTTTCATTGTTACGCGGCCTCTCATCCTCACAGATCTGTGCTCAGCCCCATTATTAGGACAGAGATTGTATCCTACTCGTTTCTTCCGCAGAAAGACTGCATAAGTGCCCAAACTAAACTTTATTCAACTGAATCGATGTACCACCCACTTAAAACATAAATTTGATCAAGAAAATGTTTTTCCCAAGTGTGGGTTTATTTCAAAATTATAAAGATTTATATATTATTTTTATTACATATAATTAGCAATTTTTAGCTTATAAAAATTTCACATTTAAAGTTTTTATTTTAAAAAGATATTTTTAAAATGTTGACATTTTAAAACCACCAAAAAAGCTGACTATATCTTGCAGCATAGGTTTACCCTTAAATATACACATCTCAGATGCTGTTTAGAAAAGATTAAAAAACTGGCTAAAAATCATTTACAGTTGGCAATGATTAAAATCTCCTTATCTCTGGAAGAGCATCTTAATGACACAAAATGAATTTAACGTCACAAGCATTTAACAGTTTAATTAGCATGTAGTTTTTATCAGTATACACAATGGTCTTAAATGGTCAGTGCGGCTGTTTTTTTTGGAGTGATTAATGTATCAGGAAAAGTATACTTCACCAAAAACAGAACATCGGCTTTCAAACGCTTTTTTCAAAGAGTTTCTGATTTTTAACTCAGCAAAGAAGAACAGCATTTAATTACCGCATCCCTGGTGAAAAAACAAAAGAGGAAAAACAAGATAATAATCTGCCTCCCGAGTGAACTTGCAAAAAGATTCCTGCCGAGAGACACACAATCACCTTTTCCCATCAGAACTCAGCGGAACCCCCAGTACCTTTCCGTAATTAAAACTTTGTTGAATATCACTTGAAATCAAGAACTGACACATGGAAATAATTTGTTAGTTGCTAAAATGGTATCTATTTATTTAGAAATCTTAACACATATGCTAATTTTATTATGAAGAAATAAATGTAAATACCAAAAGCAACAAAAGTATTTTTAAAAAGAAACAATGAACTGGATTTTTAAAAGCAGAATGTTTATAACTGTGTCCCTAAGAATTCCAAAAAAATGCATGTGAAAAACCTCATTCGCCTTTCACATTTCTCTTCACAACAGTTAGTCTGAACTGTTGTTATATTAATACGGACTGCTAAAGGCGAACACCAACAGACTGGAGATGTACGGACAGACTGCATGCTGCTCTCAAGGGCAGGGTCTGACACTTCTGGGGAGGGTGGTCACTGTCCAGACGCCCTGCCCTGGCTGTGAGCTCCAGCTCTACAGCAGTGGACATCATTTTGGGGCACCTTCTCCCCTCGGTGGGAAACAGCAAGAGCTCTCCCAGCTAAGGCCCTGAGGACTGGCCAGTTACCTCTGCGCGCCTGTTCTAAGCCTGCTCTCCTTTAGCCGACCTTGCTTTGCTTTTTCTCCTTGTAAGCGTTCATCAAAAAGAATCATCCATTTGAAAATGAATAAAAATAGAATTTCTATCAATTTCCTTCACTGTTCATACCAGGCATACAATCCTGCTGGTTTTCCTAGCAACCTATGTTTCCAAATTTCACAAAGAAACAAAGCTGTGCCTCAACAGAATATTCCTCCAAATCCGTCAGATTTAAGCCTGCAATTAAGTATTTGTTTTTTCCCCCACAATTAAATTAGTACATTTCTCTGAAAAGATACAAGAAAACGGCAATTACCTCTTGACATACAGAATAAATACGTTTCTACTGGCTTAAAACAAACATTTCTATATCAGATTCATTTTTTCATTAACTTTTTTTTAAAGTAGAATTTATTTTTGCTGAAGTCTCCATATCCTATTTACTGAATACTTGCAGTCATGGAGGGATCTAGAATCTCTTGCCAAAATTCCCTAACTGCAAATGTTCAGGTGGTAAATCAGAAGTACATTCCCAGCCTACCTGTTACATCTGTTCAACATGTTTTTTATTTGATGTGGCAAGCTTCTATTCCACTCATTTAAAAAATAATTTCCTTTTGGGAAAAAAGTCAAAGGCAACCAAAAACAGCCTTTTAAATCATATTTTAATTTGAAAATACTAAAATTCACATGTCTGTGTAAAGAGAATTAGAGGAGCAGAAAAAAGACAGAACTGAAACAAGCTCACCTTGCATACGGGATGTATGACAGACTATACCTGCAAGAAAAATAAGAACGTTGAAACTAAATGATGTTTTCCTTTTTGCCAAATGGCCATATTCTAACACCATAAAAAATGAAGCAGCAGACTACTGCACACTGATTCTCAAAGTATGACCCCTGACGGCATACAGCATCACCAGGGAACTTGTTAAAAACGCAGATTCCTGGGCCCCACCCACCTCCTGAATGAGAAACTGCATCTCAGTAAGCAATGTGCTTTTAACAAACTGATTCTGATGCCTGCTGAGGCCTGTTGTAATAAAAAGCCTGTTGTAATAAAAAGTTACCCCTTTCAAGTTATTTTTAAAAAATAAAAGCTACAGGGCTTCCCTGGTGGCGCAGCGGTTGAGAGTCCGCCTGCCGATGCAGGGGACGCGGGTTCGCGCCCCGCTCCGGGGGGATCCCACGTGCCGCGGAGCGGCTGGGCCCTCAGCCCGGGACCTAAACGTAGCTTGGGGAGGGGAGCGATCAGGAAGCACGGAGGGGAGGACACACCCGGGAGAGGCAAGGGCAGAGCAGCCTCGCCGGGGAGTCGGCTCCAGAGTGAACTCCCTCCCTCGGCAGGTGCTCTTCAGCAACACCAGGCCAAGGGAGGGGTTTCCCGCCGTGCCCTCGGCTCATCCTGGGACTCGGCCTGGACGTCAGGGTTCGTGTGGCACCACCTGCATCTCCCAGCATTTCTCTTTCCCACGTTAGAGAAGAAGTGAACGCAGCCCTGCGTACCTGGGCAGGCACAGCCCCCAGCTCTCCGCAGCTCCCCCACACTTAGGCCCCCAGGACACACCGCAGACCTCAGGCACCGGACCTCTCAGGAGGCCCTTCCCCTCCAAGGCACAGGCTTACCTGCCCCGGTAAATTGCCAATGACCTTCCTAGGCTTACATTACAGGCTCAGAACAAAACGCGTGGCACCGCTTAGGAAATTTTAACTTTCTAATTAGTGTAAGACTTACCAGGTCATTGACAAGAACTGCAATATGCAGAATAACAAGGCCAGCCCCTTCTTATGCCACTGACAACAGCAAAGACAAAGAAATAATGAGTTAAACATTTTTTTAAAAAATATTTTTCACAAGCAAGTTCAGTTCCTCCCCTTCAAAAATATAAACGATAGCTCCACTTATTTCATTAAATCCTAGTATGACAAATTTAAGATTCAGTAGATCTGAGAATTACATATCCATAAATTGTGTCTTCTTTCTAGAATTCTGATTCCATTTATTCAAATGCTGCTATGTACATGGCATTAAACATTAATGAAATAACTGTGCACGGGCCGAAAGCATTAAATCTCTTTCATGTTATGTCCTTTAAGTCAAGGTTAACCTTTCTAAAATGCCCACTTGGTTATTAGATCTGTATCCTATGTGGAATTTAAGTATCTTTCTCATTTGCACTTGTTCATTTTCTTGAGTTATTTCTTGAACTAAAACTGTATTTTACTGTGATCTTCTGGAATAATGTAAAATAAAGTTTCCACGGTTGTTTTAAAATGATCTATTTTTAGAATTTCTCGTCCACCTTTATTTTAAAATTTTATTTATTTGCTTTTTCACTTATTTTTAATCTACTGCTTATCAACAGACTGCTGGACCTCTCCAAACCAGAAATCAATTTTCCATAGGGATATGTGAGGACTGTTTACGAAAGAAAATTCTTTCAAGTTATCACTGGGAAATGAGGTATTAAGTGCATTCTTGCATAACTAAAGTCCGGTCCTTAAATCATCAAAATTAAAAGCAGAGCCTCTTTGATGAACGTTTCGGAAGTGTGTCGTATGCCACCCCGTCTTCTTTAAAGTGTGCAGTGTTCTTGGGAGCTCGAGGGCCTCCTCAGGCCCTCTGGAGGTAGATAAGGGACAATAAGCAAATGCAATGAAGAAACAGGAGCATCAGCGAGTGACCTGAACTGTAATAACGTAACTTCTCTGAAGGCTAACGGAGAGCCGTTCACCTCATCCGTGAGCGGGGCAAGAATAATTTAAGTCCTTTTGTCCCTCTGTGTTAATTTGTTTGGGTTGGTTCTCTGGCCCTTTCTCCTCACTGCGTGGACACCCTGATGCTCACGACGCACTCCCCACCCTAGAGCCACAGCGCGTGAGGCTGTCAGCACAGCAGACAGAGCACGCAGACCCTCGGCGAGGGCCTCCCGCGACCCCGGGCCCGAGAGAGGGGCCGGTCTGACCTGGAGGCAAGCACGAGCTCACTTCTGTCTGTTTAAGGGGGCAGAATCCACTGCAAGCCTAGCCACTAACTAGGTTTTAGGGACACTCAGTCTTTGGTGGGTTTTACGAGACCAGACTTTGAGCTCCTTGGAGATGATGGTGCCGTGACACTCTACCTGGTGAGGCGCCACACAGTTAGTAGAAAACAGATATGGCTGAGGTAACCTACCCAAAGAGCAGCGCACAGGGTAAGTATGAAACACAACTACAGGAAAGGAAAGAGAAATTGTCAATTAGAGTCTTTTCCAAAGCTTAACAAAAATGCATACACTATTCTGCATTCATCTGCATGATAAAACACTAGAGAACAAAATTAATGAGACCGTTTACTCTAGTTGTCCTTATATATTCCTGAGTATTATTTTAAAGTCTGTGACTGCTGCAATATTCCTTGGCAACTGAAAGCACATAATAAATCACCTGTTGACTAAGCCAACAGAGAGACTGTTTTAAGAATGAATGAGAGGGATAGCAGCTGTTGTTGTGGATTTATGAATGCCTGCGCTAACATTTACTATTTCAACCCGCCACCACAGGACTCAGGACAACCGCTCCTGTACAGTAAGCTCTGTTTTATTTAGCTTTACATAGGAACCTGTTACGACGATTTCACACAGAAAGGCTGCACTGTCATTCCACACCCATGTGCCCCAGAGGAGGCAGGGGAGAGACGAGGAGAGGCAGGGAAAGCAGTGGGGACAGGCGTGGAGACGGAGGCCTAGGTATTTGCGCAACAGTCCCAACAGGGGAGTGACAAAGGCCAGGTGACAGGCCACCGAAATTAAGCCAACTCTCCCTGAGAAGCCTCATATGGACCCAGAAGTGACCCGTCTTCCAGGCCCACCCTCCAGAAAGTACACACAGGGGTCCATTAAGGTGCTCCATGGGGCCTGAAAATGAAATACACGCAGCTCTCATTTTCACGTGCAATACACAGAGCTACACTGTTAGAACACACGAAAGAAAACAGGATTCACCCAGCCAATCATTTTAGGTAATGCTACATAATCCAACTCTTTAAACACACAGCCTGAAGAATGTGACTGTCATATTCAACACGAGAATTAAAACACCAGTACCTCACAAAGTAATGCAAAAAGAAAAAAAAAAACTGGAAAAAAGTTTTTAAAAAGTATCATTATTTACTTACAAGCATAACAATCGTCGCAAGCAATCTCGTCGTTTCAAACATTTTCTTCAGTTGTTTCACGGGTCCCATTAAAAAGCATGTACTATTTGAAACGAATAAAAGACATGAGAGAGGGAGCTATTAACTTGTCCGGCTATGTAAAGTTAAGTACTTTTAAGACAAGAAATCCTATGTTAGTTTAATTAGAAAATCTCACGAAGTCTGTTGCATTTTTCCTTAACATTAGAAGGAAACGTTAACCCCTGTCTTCTGTGACACAGGACCGCCTCTCACAGATCCCTCACAGCGCCGGCGAGCGCGACGCCGAGGCCGGCCCAGGCTGACAAGGCACTCTGATCTCCGTTGGTGCCAATTCAGCCACTGCTTCCTCACCTCTACGCACGTTACCCGTCAGAACAGGGAGAACCGCCCCACGAGCACTGTCGGCGCAACGCTTCTAAGGGCAAGTGTGCAACTGCGCCCTCAGGCCTCTTCCAGGCTGCGGTCTGAGGAGGGGCTTCGGGGCGAGCCCAGGAGAGCTGACCGAGCTTGGCCGCGGCTCACGCCCCTGCACTGGGCGGCACCTCTGATGCAGAACATCCCCGAAGAGGCAGGAGCTCACCTCTGAAAGCCGAGAGCTCGTAAATGTGACAAGTACGCTAACAGACACCAACTCCCCCAGAGATGCACCCGAGGCCCCCGGGGGGACTCCCCGAACGCCCAGTGCACGGTCCTCGGAGTCACTGCCACTGCGTGGCCCCGTCCAACTCCTGGGCCCGGCACTGCCACCCCCGATCTGCTTCCGCCGCTGGTCGGCTGGGCACCTGACAGTCCCCTTGCCGAGGCAGCTACAAGCCGGGACTCCGGAGGACTGTCGGGTGGGAACCAGGCCTGGTCACCTCACTAGGCACCTCCCCGGGGAGAGACCCCCCCCCGCCCCGTGCTACTACACCCTGCTATAAGATGAGGTGATAACAGTGCCCACCCCACAAATGGGGTGACAGACACACAGCACTTAGGATAGTGCCTGGCACACAGTAAGTACCTCCAAATGCGGGCTATTCTCACCATGAACACTCTATTATGGCAGCTGGCACACAGGAGTCTAAGCACCTATTGAATGAATGTAAATTCTGAATTCGCAGTATGTATAGATCTACAGAAATATATCCTATTAGAAAAGAAAATTTTGATAATGATAGCAAATGAAATATTTTGAGAAGCCAAACTTCTGTACATACCTGGCTAAAGCAGCAATATTTCCAAGGGTATAAAACACTGCAAAAAGCTTTATGCCACCAGGAAGCCACAGCAATCCTGTTCCCTGAGTTAAGATATTATAATTATTTAAAAATAATTTTACCATTGTAATAGATTAAAATATAAATGTGCTACTATAATAGTAATAATAGAATATATATATTATAAAGTTTATGTGTAAATGTGTTAATATATAGTCTCTAACTATATAGTTTTTTTAAAAGTAGTTAACTTTCAATGTTATTTGCTAATTTGAATCTTCTGCCTATTTGCATATAAGTATATATAAATGAGCCATTACATAACTTTCTTTATACATCTGAGTAAATCTCACTCTACTTAAGTATTCTTTTTATAAATGCCAAGTCAAAAATCTAAATCACATCTAAATTACTGACTGCAACTCTCCTAATACACACTGATCTTTCTTAAATGAAATTATTTTAACAATCCATAAACCCCCAAAATATTTATCTCTGCATCTTTTTCTTGATCTCTACCCCTTTATTTCAGGGGACTAAATAGGTCCCATCAGAACAGTCCAGATAAAGTGGACTGCTTGTTGGGACTAAATGGAATGATCAGTCTCACACAAAATAGAAATTACGAAGCAACGTATAGCCTTAACGCACAAGAATAGAGAAGAAGACGCCACTGGCGAAGCATATGGCAAACCACTTCAGCCTGGTGTTGAAACTGAGGGACGAGGCGTCCAGGACCTGAGGAAAGAAGGGGAATTGGGACGTGTCTTTAAATCACCACTTGCCAATCTGATGCTTTATACTACATTAAAGCAAAGCTTCACGTTAACATAGACAATGAATCTGTTTCACTCTGCACACTGTAGTGTTAAGAATATTACGGTTCCATGGCTGTGAAGGGGAATATCAACAGGTCTGGGAATGAGACGGTCCTGAGGAGTCACTGTTAACTTTGCCAGGTGAGATAACAGCATTGTGTTATACGTTTTTAGAAAGCTCTCACCTGTCAGGGACAGGAGAAGCACTGATGTGGATGAAATGACATAAGCTATGAGACACCTCATAAAATACTCAATGACTGAAAAGGAGGGGAAAGATGAAACAAGATGGGCAAAATGCTGACAGGTGTTGAGGCGACTCATGGACACACGCCTTCTCTCAACATCTCTATGTCCGAGGGCGTCTGGGCAAAGTCCCTACACGCAGAGCCTGACACAGGGACTGTCCTGCTGGAACCTCTCTGGGGGGAGCCCTCAGGCAAGGGACGGAAGCGGGACAGAGAAGGGGAGGGACAAGTGCGGCCCTGCTTGCGGCTGGAGCTCAGTGAACACCACACCTCACTGTCTGTCCTGCTTGAGGCCAGGCCGCCCTTCTGGAACCCCCCTCCCAGCAGCTGGTTGCTGGCTGCAGGCTACGGGCGGAGGGCAGGCTGCTGCAGGAGCTCCAGGGTGAGCACAAGGGGACAGCTGTGAGCTGCAGGGCGGCGGGCACGTCCGCCCGGTGACTGGGACCTGGGGAGCCCCCGCAGCGTCTACCATGGGGCACATCTGACAACCTCAGCTACAAGTCACGGAAGCCCTGGCGTCCTCACAACCGTTATTAGAAACGCACTTTGGAACACGTGCGAATTAACTGCAGGGGGACAACATCCCCGCCTGTCACGCGGACTCCAACCAGATTATGGGGCCGCACTCCACACACGGCACACGATAATGTGGCACACAGTAACGATTAAGCACACATTTCCTTTCACTGAAGTACAGATAATATTATATTATATAAATATTACATTAGTTTCAGCTGTACAGCACAGTGATTCAATATTTTTATAAATTATATTCCCTTTAAGGTTACTACAAAATAACGGGGATATTTCCCTGTGCTGTACAACACATCTCAGCTGCTTAGCTATTTTATACACACCAGTTTGTAGCTCTTAATCCCCTCCTCCTATATTGCACCTCCCCCCTTCTCTCCCCACTGGTAACCACTAGTTTCTTCTCTATACCTGTGAGTCTGCTTCTGTTTCGTTATACACATTTGTTTTATTTTTTAGATTCCACATATAAGCAATAACATACAGTATTTGTCTTTCTCTTCATTAAGCTTAATACTCTCTAGGTCCAGCTACATTGTTGCAAATGGTAAGTACACATTTACATTACTAAGTACACCATTAAAACTCATTTTCCCAACAAGGCTGAAAAAGTATCAACAACAGATGTTTCAAGAAACTTTAGAAATATACAATAAGGATTTACATTCCAAAATTATTATTAACTTGTATTATTGTATGCTTAAAAGACCACATGCTTATAATGTATTTTCAAGAATAATGATGCAAAAATACAAAGTTTTATATGCAAAAGCTCAAAATTCCTTACCTCAATAGATTGATCTGTGAATCCTTATGTAGCATGAAAAGTAGATAAAAACAACTAAAGATTCTGTCAATGTAATATCCATCACTTTTGAACACATTTTAAATATTTTTTAAAATCTGCTTTAATCCACAGACATTCTTGTTTCCAGCAATGTCATCTGTTTATACTAAAACTGATCACTGTATTTTAAACAAAGAATGAACCTGCGTATAAAAACATCTAAATTTCATTTTTATCTGATCAGGTAGAATACACATAGAACAGAATAAACCCTGAAGACTGCATATCTCACAGGGAATGATCTACTGGTTTGTAAAAAAGTAGAAACGGTATCCTAAGTAAGCAGGGTTTCCAAGTGGTCAGTGCGAATACATGATGATGTGAGGACTCAGAGTGGAAGAAGCATCTGTTTTTACTTCCTTTTACAAGTTTCAATCACCCCATTGTTCTTAAGTTCAACTCAGTATTAAGCAGAGTCATTTGTATAATAGATATTTTTCCTCTTATTACCATCAGCCAAGTGATCTTTAAATCAGAACATGTAACACATTCTTTCCATTTGTAAATTTGGAATATTTGATCCACAAGCAAATGACCTGTCGCAAGCCCTTCAGATTGTCCAGGATACAGAAACAAATCACAGATTCCCTAACTCCCCATTGGGAAAATGATACAGCGCCCACCGTGCAAGAAAACCAGGCACTGCCCTGTCCATGAGGGAGACGCAGGGAGCCCTGACCCTGCAGACCCGCGTTAGCATGAGCTCGTAGGTGTGACGTGCTCGTCCAACGGGATCAGGAAGGAGCCCACCAAAACCAGCAACTGTTTTGATCTTGTAAATTTAGTCTTAGCAAAAAAATACACTGAAATTGCCACCAGTTATTTTACTTATTTGTTATCAAAGGAAGAGGAAGCAAAGAATAAACCTCGTGAGAGCGGAGTGACTCTCCCATTCTCCGGTGCCCTCTTCCTGCTGCAATAAATCAACCTCACCTGGAACTAGAACTTATTAAAAAAAAAAAAGTTGGAAACAATGGAGGAAAACGTCTTCACCGCAGCACCAACATTACAGGTGAAAGAATGAACCCATGGCACAGACACGAGCTGCCTTCCTAGGGGATGGAGAAGCCGGGAGGAGAAGGACAGCATCGCAAGGGAACAGCGTGGGCACCTGGGCCTGGCTCCCGGGCCACCACCACTCGAATAAAGGGAACCACCGCATACACTGAGTTCCTAGAACTGCTCCTCCAGAGACAGCGGTGGCCAGTGAGATAACGAGGAGCAGACAGCGAGCACAGAAGCAGGGCCCACGGCCCTGTCCAGCGCGGTCGTGGCCCATCTCCTCACGGCTCCCTCCCCTCAGGCAGAGGCTCCTCGTGGCGTCACCTACTGCTCTCGCAGGCACCCTCTCTCACCCAGGAGCCCCGACCACAGGTCCTGCCCCCGGCCCTAGCAGTCTTGGGTGCTTTCGACACCCACGTGGACAGCCCCGCCTTGCCGTCCCCCCCTCCCCCCTCCACGCAGAGACCCGGGGACTCGTGCTCCCCGAAACCCCTCCGTCTCCAAGTCCAGGCCACACTGCTCTCCGGCTGGCTGCGGCCCTCGCCCCCGCCCCCCCCCCCCCACCCACGTGGACAGCCCCGCCTTGCCGTCCCCCCCTCCCCCCTCCACGCAGAGACCCGGGGACTCGTGCTCCCCGAAACCCCTCCGTCTCCAAGTCCAGGCCACACTGCTCTCCGGCTGGCTGCGGCATTCCCCCCGCCCCCCCCCGGGCACTGATTCAAGGGCTCCTGCCTCGACGCTCCGCAGCTCCCGGGGCCCTTAATCCCTCCTTCACTTCAATACAAAAGCAAAAGTTCCCTTTCTGCTGCATCCGCCAGCGCAACCCTGGCACGACCCCAGCCCTCCCTCCTCTTCCGCTGGCCGGGGTCACACAGCGCGACACGGCACCCTCACCAGGTCACAGCCAACCTCAAGGGGCCCTGGGCACTGCCTGCCAGGCAGCCCAAGGGCGCTGTTGTTTAAGCTGACCCGCCTTCCCACTGTCACCCACTGGCCCTGCCAATCCACCTCCATTTCAACCCTCCAGTTCCTGCCCCGGCACCTCCCCAGTCAGCAGACACACTTCCTCTATTTCCCACAGAAAATGGAAGCCCCGTGGGGATGCCCCGCGCTGCTTGCCGCTGCCCAACACCAAGCTCACCTTGGGAACACCCACCCTCCCTTCCTGGCCCCGGACCACCGCACGGGGACAAAGGCCAACGAGTCCGCCCTGCCTTAGAGGCCAAGCCCTCTGACGTCCCAGGGAACTGACACGGCTGGCTTTCCTCCCCGTGTACAACAGTGAACCACGTTCTCGCGGAGACCCGCTTCCATCAACCTGTGAACATGCGTAAGCCTCTTCCATCTTAAACAGACAAAAAGCCTGACTTCACCCTCCAGCCTCTGCTCAGGCATTCACTGATTCACTCAACAAATACCTACTGGGCGCTCCTGGGTGCTAAATGCCGGGTGAGGGCCTGGCTCTTGGTGAAAAGGCACGGGGGGAAGCTGCCGGGCCCGCAGCCCCTGAGAGGAGCCGCGGGCAAGGACAGCGACTGGTCCTGCCCTTTCACCTCCCTGCACCCCAGCCCCGAGGCTCCCAGTCTGAGGCCCTTAGGAGAGCTCCCTGTGGGACAGGGGACACAAGCCCCTCCTGACCCAACCCCCGCAGCCCTCCCACTCGCCCTCCTCCCCCGACCTCAGAGTCCATAAAACTGCCTGACCCCAGGCCGTCGCTGCCCCATCAGACCCCAGATCACCGCCCATTCCTGGAGGGGGGGAAATGGAACCCAAGGGAGCCCGGGCGTCCCTGGGCTGGTTACGTTGCAGGAAGTGATTTGCGGCTGAATTACCCCTTCATTTGTGGCTCTGCTTGAGTTGTTGAGCTAGTCTCTGCCAGGACCTGGCCCTCTCCAGGTTTCCTCAGTCTCCTGAGCTCCTCACTGAAAGCTCCAGAGGTCAAACCCTGGGCCTTCTCCCTTTTCTACTTACCCACAATCCCTTGGTTATCTCAAATACTTCCTCCCATGAACTCTAGAATCTGCACTCAGATGCTAGCTGGCATCTTACTCAACATCCAGATGACCCCCCAACGTGCGCCTTCCACGTCCCAGTCAAGGGCGACTCCATCTCTCCAGCGGCTCAGGTCAAAACCAGAGGCACCCGGGCTCCTCCAGCAGCACTCTCACACCCAACCCGTCAGCTCTACACTCGAACCATTTACAGAACCTGGCCACTCTCACTTTAAACCACCGTCACTCCCATCTCCCTGACCCGGGCCTCTTCCCAGGACCACAACCCTAGTCCTCTGACGAGGCTCCAGCTCCCACTCTTGCCCCTGCACTCTGTTCTCCACAGACCAGCCAGGGCGACCCTCTAAAATCCAAGGCAGTCACATGCCCACTCTGCTCAAAACCCAACGGCTCCGCAGCACGCTCAAAGTAAAGGCTGAAGTCCTTACTGCGTCCTGCAAGACCCCACAGGACCTGGAGCCCACCTCCCACCTTCCCGCTTCCCCAGCCCTTGGCTCCAGACACCCTGGCCTCTTGACGGGCCCTGAGCATGCTGAGCGCTGTTCTCAGGATCTATATTTGCATGAGTTGGGGTATACTGACTTGTACCAGCTGCCCAGATACCCCAGTGCTCTTCAGATCTATGCCGTGATGTCAGCCTAACAGACACATCTTCCCTGAGCATCCAACGCAACTAGGTGGCCCCAACCTCATCCACCTGCTTTACCTTCTTCCATGGCACTTATCACTGGCTGACATATTTTTATATTTACTTGTTTATTAACTGTTTTCCCCAATTAAAATATAAGTTCCACGTAAGGGAGGCCTTTGTTTTGGTCACTGTTATAACACCAGCATCTTGAACAGAGCCAAACATATGCAGGCACCAAAATATTGGTTGAATGAATAAATGATCACCTCCTCTGAACTCACTGCACTTGCCCATTCCAGTCAATCACTCGAATCTTTGGTCAATGACTTCTCTACATAATTTTTCTCCCCTCTAGAGAGTGGGCTCAAGAGAAGTGGCACCATCACCTTCATGCCCCAAGGTTTAGAGCAGCTCAGTCTAACAGGACTTTCTGCAATGGAATGCCCCAAGCACGCACTGTCCTATGCAGCAGCCACTAACTTACTTGCCCACCCAGCACCTAAAACGTGGCTGGTATGGCTGAGAAAGGAATTTTAAATTTTACTTAACTTAAATTTAAATAGCCACATGTCACTAAGGCTACTGTTTGTATAGCACAGACCTAGAGCATAACGTGAAGCACAAAACAGTGGTTTAATAAATGAGCTGGGGGCTTCCCTGGTGGCGCAGTGGTTGAGAATCTGCCTGTCAATGCAGGGGACACAGGTTCGATCCCTGGTCTGGGAAGATCCCGCGTGCCACAGAGCAACTAAGCCTGTGCGCCACAACTACTGAGCCTGCGCTCTAGAGCCCGTGAGCCACAACTACTGAGCCTGCGCTCTAGAGTCCGTGAGCCACAACTACTGAGCCTGCGCTCTAGAGTCCGTGAGCCACAACTACTGAGCCTGCGCTCTAGAGTCCGTGAGCCACAACTACTGAGCCTGCGCTCTAGAGTCCGTGAGCCACAACTACTGAGCCTGCGCTCTAGAGTCCGTGAGCCACAACTACTGAGCCTGCGCTCTAGAGTCCGTGAGCCACAACTACTGAGCCTGCGCTCTAGAGTCCGTGAGCCACAACTACTGAGCCTGCGCTCTAGAGTCCGTGAGCCACAACTACTGAGCCTGCGCTCTAGAACCCATGAGTCACAACTACTGAGCCCGCACACCGCAACTACTGAGCCCACGTGCCACAACTACTGAAGCCCGTGCGCCGCAACAAGAGAAACCACCGCAATGAGAAGCCCGCGAACCGCAACTAAGAGTAGCCCCGCTCGCCACAACTAGAGAAAGCCCACACACAGCAACGAAGACCCCACGCAACCAAAAATAAAATAAAATAAATAAATTTATTTTAAAATAAAATAAATAAATAAATGCGCTCGGTAAGCCACTGCTGCCTCATGGACGTTTCTCGTATTACCATCTATGGGTTCTTGTATTACCATTACGATTGACCAAACTGGTTAGAGTTCACTTAGCGCAGATGCCTGGCTTTCAGTCTCTGAACCCTCACAGACTAGTCCAGAACCCTGTTCACAAGAGATGCTGATTATGACAAGGAAGGAAGTTAGGACAAGAGAAGGGACAAATAAAAGGTCCTTATGTAATACCGTTTCATTTTATATGTTCCACTTCTGTGACAGGCAGGCAAGAATTTGTCTGCATACAAATAACAAAGATACTTACAAAGCAGTTCCTGCTGCACTATTTTTATGCCTCCTTTTAAAGGAAGTAAGCCTTATCAAGTCTCGTGGGTAAAGTACGGAGACAAGGATTGTTTTTCAAAAACAACGCTTATGAGGGCTCAACAGACAACTTTTAATTCAGTATTATTTCACTTCCCAATGACCTGTGCTTTTTTCTTTTCTCCCTCCAGTCTCCCTCCTTCCAAAAGACATACACACACTCACAGCACCTCACTTAATTCCAGAGTCTAACGGATGCAACGAAGCCTTAAGATTTCAGCTTATGCAGCTGGCAGGACCTGCACACCTACTGCGCTGCCAACCGGAGTTCAGAGTACACACCAGGAGCAGAAAACCAAGCGGAGGCTGGGGAGAGCAGCACGGGGGCAGATGGGTTATTTGGGAGAAGAAGACAGGCGGCGAAGTACGTTCCTGAGAGTCGCAAGGCCAAATGGTGGGGGAGGGGGTGTCTCAAAGTGAGCTTCTGCAGACTACATGGAAACCTGGAAAGCGCCCCAACTTCTTCCCGGGAGGCCCGTGGCGTCCTCCCGCAACACCTCGGCAGGTAGAAGCGGCCCGCTGCCCACGCTCCGCGGCCCCGCCCCAGCACACGCTCACCCCGGAGGCCGGGGGCAGGCTCCCTACCTGCGTGGTCAGGCCCTGCTCCTCGTCGTCCTGGCCGCTCAGGACTCGCCGCAGCTTCTCCATGGCCCTGCTCCTGGGGCCTCAACGGCCCTTCTCGCCCGCCGAGAAACCCGGAACCGGAAACTCTTGGGGCCGACCGGAAGTCCGGGTATCCCGCTTCCGGCGCGTCGGCGCGGCCCTTGCGGCCTCCGTAGCAGCGCGCGCATGCGCGCCGGGTTCCGCCGCTGGCCTTTGTGGGCCTTGGGGCCGAGTAGGGGACGGTGTGCGCGCTGGCTGCGCTGCCCGCCGGCCCGCGAGGCGGAAGCTGTCAGGGAAGGACGCGGAGAGCCGCGGTCACCCGCGCTCGGGTTCAGCAGTCGCTGCCTCCCACCTCCGGGAGTCGGGACCCAGAGGTGCGCACAGCCGTTGCTTGTTGGATGAATAGACCTACGAACGCGGATCCTCACGAGTGTCCTCGAAGCCGCGTGCCTCGGGCCCACGTCCAGGCCTGCGGACCCGGGCTCCAGTGCCGGGACTAGAAGTCTAGCTCTGCAGACTCAGGTCCAGTACTGCGGCCCGGAGGCCCCGTGCCCTAGACCCGCTTCCAGGCCCGACAGAAGAAGGCTGGGGGCCCTTGTGCCAATACTGGCAGGGATTCCGTTCTAAACTGCCATTCTCCGAGTATCTCCGCTCGAAGGGAGTCCGGGGACAAGGGGCAGGCTTTGGGCGTTGGTGGTGTAACAGGGAAGAGCTAAACACGGCTCCCTGTTCCGTTTGTTTCTTTGATCAGCCTTTGCTCTTCGTCGCTTTTGTTGGTGTAATCATATACATATATAATGGCCTGCCCCAGGGAACCCTGCCCCTCTGCCTGAATGTTAAACTAAAGCGCCTCTCTTCGTTTCCCAGGGAGACAGTCTTGATTCTGCCCACCTGTGGATGGCTGCCAAAAAGAAAAAAAAAAAAAGACATTAACGCATCCCCCCACCCAGGCTGGCAGTTCCAGGGGATATTTGCAAAACGTATGGCCTTTTTACTTTACTTCCTCGTCTCTAATCCTTTTCTGTGCTGTAAAAGAAACTGGCATCCAAACTCCGATAAGGTGGTTTGTTGGAGACTCTAGTCTGCCATTTTCTCAGTCTGCCGGTAGTGACTTCTTTTCTCTCTTATTCTCTACCTTGCTAAGGAGAGATGAAAAACTAGGGCTTCCTGTACAGTGTGAATTCCAGAGAATCCTGGAGTTTTCCATAAATACACTCCTGCTTTCCAGTTTGGTGTGATCGTGATGAAATGCCTACTGTTCTGTTTTATTACATCACCTACTCCGTTCCTTCCCTAAAATGTGACAATTAAAAGGTGGAGCCCCAAAGGCTTTTATTGTCCATCCTTGCTGCCTTCAGTAGAATTTAATCTCAGTGAGATAGAAAACATATGGTAAGACCCCTAGAAAAACAGATGATACACTTGCTCTGATAAAACAGTCCAATGTTCAGCATCTTTTAGGTGGAAAATACTTACATTTGGCCTATTTATACTGAAGTGTGAGATCCTATTCTTTTGTCCTTAACTTAAAAAGATCCGAAAGTAGAGCAGAAAAAATGCTATGAAATCATAAACCTTTATGCTTCTATAATAAAAGAGTACATCTATACATTCTCTAAGTTTTTTCCTTTTGAAGTATAGTAACTTTAGTTTTCCATATGCAAAAAGATGAAATAAACTGATACCTCTACTAATGGGGAGAAAGCTTTCCAAGGATATGTGAAGTTGAGCCATGGAATTTGCCAGTGTCCAATTGTGTTTAACCTAAAAAGGGCAATTTCATAATTTTCAACCTGTACCTGGGTGTAAGAAATTTTACTTAGAAAATAATATTGAAGATTTAAGAATGTGATTTGGGCCTTTTCACTTCTCTTGCCCTATGAGCCAAGCTTAGTTTCCTAAAAAATAACACCTAAAATTTATTGAAGGCATAACGCAATGGAGATAATTGAATAAGAGTCTAGGCTCCATAGTCAGACTGCCTGGGTTAGAATCCTGGCTCCCCCGTTTTGTAGCTGTGAGGTTTGGGGCAAGTCAACCTAAACTCCTGTTTCGCTTTCTGATATGTGAAAATCAAGGTGATAATAGTTCCTATCTTGCAGGGTTGTTATGAGGATTAAATAAAATCATACATCAATCGATGTATTATTTTATTATTATTATTATTATAATTCAGGGGTTCTATATTACATTATTATTATTCAGGGGTTCTATATTACAAATTCACCTACCTGCCAAAATGTATTTGTAACCCCGAGATCAGTACTTGCGGCACTTTCGCGGTCACCCAGGACACGTGCAGAACAGTGAAAAGTAGTCACCCGGCGCTCACCGTCACGGCTGGGGCGGAGCAAGGCCGTGACGCGCCTTCTTGTTTCAGCTCAGACTGCAGACAAGCGCCATTTTTGCGGTCCGCTTACTGCTACGCTTTTTCACATACTTGTGCCTTTTCTTGGTGATCTCACTGTTTAAAATAGCCCCCAAGCCTAGTGCTAGAGTGCTGTCTAGTGTCCTAAGCACAAGAAGGCTTATGGAAAAAAATATGTGCTAGAGAAGCTTCGTTCAGGCTGTTATATGCTGATGTCTGTGAGTTCCACATTAATGAATAATACACACTGAATACGAAGGTTTAAACAGAACCACTTCAGACAAGGTTATGGGTTGATCAGCTGAGGAACGTGCGATCAGAGGCTCACAGGACCCTGACCTGTGTCTGCAGGCGTGGGGCCTCTGTCTTCGTAAACCAGTGTTTGCAGCGACTTCATCAGACGTAACCTGCAGATGACAAGGCTCGACTATAGGTGTAAGCACAGGGCCTACCACATGCCAAGTGCTGAACAAATGCTGGGTTTTGTGATTCTAACCATTACTGTGGTATCATCGTGTCTAATGTCTGCTCTGGGTCCCTGTCTCCCTTCCCATCTGTGGAAGGAAAATCTAAACGGAGTCATTATTGCTCAGAGAGCTCTGTGACCTGGAACCAGGAAGCCACGGAGGAAGGGGATGTGCATGCCTCAGCCTGGATGGAATCTGACCTTTTGACCTGATGAAGTTGTCCAGAGCACCTGCCAGAAACGCAAGATACTTATCGGACCCTTACCCTAAAATAACCTGAGACAGTCTATCTACTTATTGGACCCCTGCCCTAAAACAACTGACGATTCCTTAAGGACAAATCTTTTCTCACTTGCGACTGTCAATCACGGTTCTTGCCCGGCAACCTTTAACAGCCTCCTGGCTTGTCTTCTTTGTTCCTGGCTTTGTGTCTTCAGAAGCCCCTGATCCTTTCTCTTCCTTGGAACGCTCCTTTGGGGTTGCCCTGAATCTGTCTCCCAAATTGCAATTCTTAGGACCCCGAATAGACTCTCTATTTGCAGCCTCCTGCATTTTTTTTTTTTTTTTTGGCTAACACATCCTAGTGAACGGTCTGTAAGGAAGCCCGAAGTAGCTTGTACTTAGTGCCCAGAATCCTAGAACAAAAGCCGGGAGCTTCTTACTTCCTTCCTCTTCCTGCTTCTTAGCCACAGAGCTTTCCAGAGGCAATGGCCTATCCAGACACGAGGCAGCCGGACAAGCAGGAGGCGGTTCCAAGTGGTGAGATGCAAAGCTTGAGAACATCTTTCCCGGGATGAGAGTCCCCGCTTCCTTCCAGGCCTGCCAGGGGGGATCTCCGCACCTGCGATCGATCGGCGCTCCGCCCTCCTCTGTCCCTTCACCAGCCCGCAGGGGAGCCCGAGTGAAGGAAGCAACAGCGAGTTCCAGCAGAGCCCCCGGGCAGGGAGGCTGAGGTCCCCCCTGGGAGACGTGTGGTCCTTTCCGGAGGCAAGCCCGGGGCCAGCCCACCCCCCAGAGGCCACTCCATCCCACGTCGAGACCTCTGCCCCCAAGAGACCCCACGCACACACCAGCACCCCTTCACCAGCTGACTGTGGTGAAAGAGGCTAGGTTCCCAGAGGGGCCTTAGGAGAGAGGTAACACCTGATGAGCCTCTGCGGGAACCCTTCCCTATGGAAACATTTTAAGCATTTTGAAACAAAGACAAAACATCTCAAGTTTCCTATTCCCATTTCTTAAGTTTCATACAGTACATTGTAGAAAAATGTATCAGACACTCTACAGTGACAATTCAGGTAGGAAATTACACTTGAATCTGAGCCGCTGAGTGGCTAGAAGGACCTTAGAAAGAGTGCAGCAGCCATGAGTTGGGATAGAGCTGGTGACAGTTCCTCATTGGCCCTTTACTCTTGTCTCATAAGCTTGCCTAAATCCCTTCTCTGGACATGATAGCAAAGCCTGGCACAAAATGTAACACAATAGCTTTTCTTCCTTGAGGACTGAGGCCCCAGAATGCTTTGTGAGTGAACCAAGTCAGTTGCCCGTTAAGGCCGAGAGGCTGCCCCAGGCAGAGGGTGGGGACCAGCTGTCACCGCGCAGGGGTGCGGATGGAGACACCTTCATTCCTTTCTGCCTCCGACCACATCCCTGGAAGCAAAGCGGAGCGCCTGACAAGCGCTGCCGTAAGGGCGACGCTCAGAGGGTCCCACTGGAACAGGAGGTGGGCGCCGTCGCCACGCTCCGGGGTCAGCAGGGACCCTGAGGTGATCGCCAGAGCGCCCGCGCACCCAGGGGGAGGCAGATGGGCGGGCAAGCAGCGCGTGGTTTGGCAACGCCACTGTCCCAGCACACACGCGGCACAGGAGTGGCCGACGTCAGCTCCAGCGAATCCCCCCCGTCTGGCCCCGCGGCCGGCCGTTCTCCACACCGTGGTGTGGAGGTCATTTTAAATCTATTCATCTCACTCCTCTGCTGAAAGGCCTCCAAGGACTCCCCTCCACCCTCAGAGCAAAGGGCGCTATCGTGATAATAAGGGCAGGGTAGATGAGAGGCACGCGCAGAGCTGGTCCTGACCCAGCCCCGGCTCTTCTCTCCAGCCTCACACATCACCACGTCTTTCTTTCCACAACACATACAGGGGCACGCGCACGTGCATGCCTGCACGCACACCGTGTAAACACACGTGGAGACCCACGTGCTTCGCCAGGCCTCCGTGCTCAGAGTCTGCAGCGTCCACAGGCCTGCCTGCAGGCCTCTTCTCGTTGCTTGAAATCTCGCTCCCCGTGTCCCCCGGTGCCCACCCCCAACTCCTGCAAACTTCCTTTCTTGGCCAATGCCCACTTGACCTCTGGGTCTCCTCCTCGGGGAGCCCTCCCAGACCTTTTACGACGGGGCCAGGGGCCCGAGCCCAGAGCCCTCCTCACGCTGTGTCCATCCCTAAGCAGGGCCACCAGTCTCCCCCCAGCTTTGCCTGGCCCAGGTCAGTCATCCCACTAGACTGCCTCGTGTCCAGACCCCACCCTGTGAGAGAAGCTCAGAGGGTGCTTATAGGATGAATACGTGAGTAACAATAACGAGAGCAGAGTTCAAGAATCTGAGAAATCATTTGCCTCAATAGGACGTCTAAAGTTAATTGTAGGGGAGAAAGTAAATCTAGGTGTCAATAAGTGAACAATTATGTGTCGAGCGTGTCCTGTGTGCAGCTGTCCCTTCAGCGGGCAGGTGAGGTCTAGAAAGATACAGCTGAGTATTCAAACGGCCAAGAGAAACCAGGCATTTCTTCCACCGCGGGTGCTCACGGGGCCTCACTCCACTGCTGAGGAGGAGAAGGCCCCAGCCTTTGCCGTGTGTGAGCTAAGTGGTGTGCAGCGTGCCTCGACCCTCACGCTCCCTTCTCACGCGCTGAGCCGCGTGAACCACTGAGTGCTGAGTGAAGGGGTGTGTCCCCCAAAGATACTGCTCTTTTGGAAAATATCCTACTTCTAATTTTGCTCAAATGTGTTATTCCAAAGAAAGACACAAAGGTGATTCTTTTTATGATTATCTCTTGGGCATTATGTCTTTCCAGGGGAGAAGGTTTTTTTTCTTAAGATTTTTTGATGTGAACCATTTTTTAAGTCTTTATTGAATTTGTTACAATATCACTTCTTTTTTTTTTTTTTTTTTTAATGTTTTGGCTTTTTTGGGCCCGAGGCATGTGGGATCTTAGCTCCCCGACCAGAGATCAAACCCGCACCTCCTGTATTGAAAGGCAAAGTCTTAAGCACCGGACCTCCAGGGACTTCCCTGGGGGAGAAGATTTTACAACTCAAACCCCTCAAGGAGAGAAAATGCTGCCCCCAAATCCTGTTTTCTGAGAGAGAGCAGAGAGCCTGGTAGGTAAGAAGAGAACTCTGTCTTTCTGTCAACAGGTGGTGTTGTCAGACATAAAATCCCTGCTGAGGTCACAGCTCTGCTGTAAATGGAGCTTCCAGTCACCCTATTAATGTCCATTTGAGGTCTTCAGGAAACTCCTTTACTAGTCCCTGAAAGCAAGAGACCCTCTCACTACTTTGAATGAATGAACCAGCTATAAACGAGTTTTGGATGTTGCTTTGCTTAAAAGCAAAGGTAAATCCAGCATTTTGATCATTTATTTCTCCTGCTTCATTTGCTATATCCCTACTGGATGATGGAAACATGACTGCAGGATGACACGAATGGTTAAAATATGTTCCCATGGTAACTGCCACCAGGATGCAATCTATAGAAAAAGGGTGTGTATCAGTGCAACTAAATGACAATCCAATTAAAAATAACACAGTCTGCCTTTTAAGGGATTAGTAGATTAACGTGCGTTTGTTGTGTACTTGTTATTTTGTTCAGAGAAGAAAAAGATACTATCTCACCCTTGAAGAAGTTACGAATTAATTTTTTAAATGATATTTAATCAGAAATGAACAAAAGCAAGACAGCACAGGGTGAATTTTAACTTTGGACATTCGTGGTCCCTGAAGGCAGCACCTGGGACCGTTTTGGAAGCGTAGAGCCTCAGGCCCTGGAGTGAGGGCTTCCGGCTGCCAGGCCCCTCGGGTGATGAACATGCACTGCGAAGGGTGCAAGCGCTGGCCTCCACTAGGGAAGCGGAGATCCCGAGGCAGCTTTATGCAGGAGGCGGATTGGGACGGATACTTGTATAAAAACAAGGATTTGCTGCCGAATTCCAGAGACCTTACTTTCCACATCTGTATTGATTCTGTTCTTCCTTCTCCATCTCAACTCTCTCTGCAGAGCCCAAGCCTCGGCCCCCGTCGGCGGGCATCCCTTCCCCTGCTCTGATGGGGCTCCCATCCCGCTGACCAGGGACACGCAGGGGACAGCCCCTCGGCTTTCACACCGGCGTGGGGCTCCCTTACAGACAGGTCAGGTCCTTACCACCTGCCCCGACTGGGTTCCCACGGAGACAGCGTGGCAGGTGTCTGTGTGCAGGACACAGGACCAGCCCCGGCAGGGGAGTGACGGGAGCAGGTGTGCACCCAGACGATGGCATATAGTCTAGGCAGAGGCTTCGAGCCCATCCCGGGAGGCAACCCATCGTGAGGGGAAAGGTCCAGGCCTCCACTTCTGCGTCCACCTGTCACTGGACAGGAGCTGCCCCTGGGGACGGGCGTGACCTGGTGGGAGGCGGCCATTCCCCAAGAGGGACTCAGCCAACACTCGAGTGGCTTCCCCGAGGTTACGTGTGAGAGGGGCGGTCAGCCTGGGAGCCGAGGAGAGGTGAGCGCCACCGAGGTGCCAACTGCAAGGTCAGTGTCAGGAGCTAAGCCACCGTCAGCGGCAGCCATGGCCAGCTGGCCAGTGTGAATGGGGCGGGGAGATGCAGGTAAAGCGGCCTGGCCAGAAAGGTTTATTGGCCACAGGGGGACTCGTGTGGGGACAGAGAGCGCTGAGTTAGACCCATACCCCTGAGTCCTTGAAGCTGGTTTGGCTGAAGAGGAAGCCAGTTTACAGACAGCTTGGGCACCGCTTATACCAACATTGGGTCTCTGTTTGAATCCTGTCACTTCATATGACCCGTTCACGTCGTGTTTGTCTCTGTCTCCTTTTTCTTCTCTGTAAATTGGGAATCGTAATAGTACCGACGTGATAGTGATGTTGTAAGGATTCAGTGAGACTATGCAAGTAGAGATCTTGGCCTGTGCCTGCTACGTATTGAATGCTTGCTCGGTGATGATGGATATTAGCATCATTTATTTGGATAAACCTATAATTATATTCCAGCTTGGTCTCTTAGTTGCTGTGATCTCGGGCAGGTTTTCTGTTGCTGTTTTTTTACTTCATGTCTCTGCTTAGAAAATAATGTTATTTCTCTGCGTAGAAATAATATTATTTCATGCACTTTTCGTTGATTGCATCTTTTGGAAATTCTATTCCCTGGATACGAAAATGAATTGCAAATTTGTGTTAAGATAATCAAAGATTAAAAGGAAACATCTGTTTTGTGCGGCTACAAAGAATATTAACGTCCAAGATGCATGAACTGGGGTCTCACTTAGCACCCAGCACTCTCCTTCTTGGTGCTCCATTACACGGGCTGACTGAACTGCAAGCTATCTTTATGCCAAAAGAATGCATATCTCAACTTCAGAAAATGTGTTAGACATCTGTCACGATTGTCAAGTCTGTCTTTGTTTTCCTATCGTCAGAACAGTGAATGTATTTTGCAGAAATTTAGGCAGGGACTTTTCATATGTTGTATAAAAAGCTCTTGCAAGTGCAGGAGATATAACTGATGCTGATAAAAGTGCCTAAA
The DNA here is from genome assembly GCF_002837175.3 of Physeter macrocephalus. Lineage (NCBI taxonomy): Eukaryota > Metazoa > Chordata > Mammalia > Artiodactyla > Physeteridae > Physeter > Physeter macrocephalus. The sequence goes on along the minus strand of NC_041223.1, from coordinate 2,856,804 downwards.
AAGTTAAACGGCAAACTGTCCATTCTAGGTGCTTATATGAGTTTCTGTTGACGTAAGTGGGATGATTTGTGACAATTATTATAAAAGCCAGGGTAACCCAAGAGATGTGTGCACTAGTTTTCTAACTAGCCTTTCAATGATCCTTCTAGAACCTTTGCCATGGGAGCACACCTGTATACCTGGATTAAATGTCCACGGGGGCTCTCCAGCTTTACCCGGCGGTTGGTGTATTGCAATAAGTAGAGGGTCGTTTTTCCATAAGCTATAAGGTGTTTGAGCAGGTACAATGTGATTTCCTCAGCCCTTTGCATGGCTTTCCTAGGATCAGAGTTTGGACTTGTGATTGTGGTATCCCTGCCCATGACATTGTACACTCTTCCCAGTGAAGAGGGGGAACATCTCCCCTCAGGGTAAGCTTGTTGAGCGCAGGTACCACATCTATGTCATGCTGTTTGTTTCTTTTTCTTTATGTATTCCCAGAGTCTGGAAGAGTCATGTAACATAGTAAATGTTCCATAAATATTTTTTGCATGAATGAATGAACAAAAAGTTATAACTCCAACAGTTCACTAGAAATTATCTCTTCTTTCCTCCTTTTTAAATAAATAAGGCAAGCATCCTCATTCAGTAACATTCTTGCAGTCTTACAGCTGGTTAAGAGCTGAGCAAATGTCACCCACATCAACAGACCGTTGGTGATGAGACTGGCTCATTTTGCTCGGCCTGAGTGAGAGAGAGGTCGTGAGGACGGTTCCCAGGCATCCTTCCTGACAGGCAGGGTCTTCTTCACTCACCACTTGCGTTTCCTGTCCAGAGATATTTATGGAGGCAGAAGGCGGTTAAGGGGTAGATTTGTTTTTGCATCAATTTCATTGTTAATCACTCTGGCAGAAGGGTTGGTTACAAACAAACAAAAAAATAAAAGTTGTCCAATCTAAAGCACTTTTTTCAGACAGTCTTGGCCCTGCCTGAACTGGCCCAGACGCTAAATCTGAGAAATGTGTGAGCTTTTTGTCCTAGGTTTTCATGTATATTTTAGGAGGTGAAAGGGAGATTCTAATAAGGAGGATGTATGTGTTTTTAAAAGTGCTGTTCTATTCCTTACAACAAACACGAGCTGAACACAAGTCACAACTCCATGACCTCAGGGTTTGAATCTTGTGAGGCCACAAGGGGGCGTAATTTGGCCACAAAAGAGTCTCAAGCCTGGAGAGAGCCAAGGAGGGCAAAGCCGCTTTGGGATCTACCTGCATCCGGGAGGAGAAGCAGATGTCTGCGGTTTCTGCCTCCTCCCTCAGGTGCTCCTTGCTTCCCGAAGTCGGGGGCAGAATCTCTCCCAGCCCAACCCAGTGACTGCGTCCCCGGGGCATCACAACTGAACACAGGAGGAGTAGTGTCCTCCTGCAGACAGCTGGAGGGCATAGGCGATCTTAATGATTTGTGTATTTTATTGAAAGCCCCAAATATTTAATTGGCTGCTAAAACTGACAACGACAGACAAATTCCTCCCCCCCCCGCCCCGCCCTTCTCTTTCTTTCTTTCTAACTCACATTTAGGAGCCTCCATCCCCTTTACTTCTTTCGGCCTTGATCTGGCACCTCTGCGTGGGGCCCAGCCCACAAGCGCCCGTTTAAACAGGAGAAAGCGCAGAGGGTTAGACCTGCGCCTGGGAAGGCCGCTCGGTGCTCCAGGCTTTCTGGAAGGACTGCTTCTCGTACTGCTTGTATTGCTTCCGCAGGGTGAAAATTATTCCCTCTGACTGTTGTGTGTTATCTGAGTTCCAGTTAGGAGAACTCCAGCTGGACGGCAGATGCCTGTACTCTTCTCATGGAACCTTATGGAACCTCAGGGAAAATAAGACAAACGTCTTTGCTGCTGCGACCATCTGCGATTAACACGTCAGAACTTGTCTTGGGTGAACGTTCCACGGTTACTGGGGACTGAGGCTGACCATGTTGCTTAGTGGTTGGCTGGTCGGTTCTGGTCTTAAAGACCTGGGTTCAAACCCTGAGCCCCTTGCTGTGTGACTGATCTCAGACAAGCTATCTAACCTCTTTGTGTCCAGTCTCTATCCGTGGAAGAGGGAACATAGTGGTATGTCAAGTACCCAGAGCATCTTAAGTGCTTCCTATACACTTGTTATTATATTGTCATAATTTTTATAGTAGCTCATCTTTGTCCTTCAGGAGTCTCCTTTCAGAATAACTTTAGACTTGAAAAAATATTGCAAACACAGTAGAGTTTGCTCATACCCTTCACCTAATTCTCCCTAATGTTGACATCTTACATCACCAGACCGCAGGGATAAAACCAGGAAATTAACGTGGATGCAATACCATTCACTAAGCTGTAGACTCTATTCGTGTTTCTCCAGCTGTCCCCTAACGTGCTTCTTTGTGTCCAGGACCCAGTCCCAGTGGGTTCAGCAGCCACGACTCCTCAGCCCCCAGCGAGGCTGCAGGCTTCCTTCCTCTTTCACAACCTGAGCACTTTGGGAGATTCCTGGCAAGTGATACTGTAGAATGTCCTTTGCTTTGGGCTAATCTGATATTTCCTCACAATTACACTGAGCTTACGCATTTTGGGGCAAGAATACCGCAGAATTCTCAGTGCATCCTGTCAGGAAAGACGTGTGTTGATATGCCTTATTACAGACACAGTCGGTCCTCTGTATCCATGGGTTCCGAATCTGGTGGATTCAACCAACTGAGGTTGAATGAAAACGTTAAAAATAAAATTTTCCAGAAAGTTCCAAGAAGCAAACCTTAAGTTTCAGGTGCCAGCAGATATTTACATAGTATTTACGTTGTACTTACAACTACATGGCATTGACATTTTAATAGGCATTGTAAGTTATCTGGAGATGATTTAAAGTATAGAAGGCTGTGCACGGGTTATATGCAAATACTACGCCATTGTATACAAGGGACTTGAGCACCTGTGGATTTTGGTGTCCGAGGGGGGTCCTGGAACCAATCGCCCTGGGATAACGAGGGACGACTGTTCTGTGGCTATATTTACATGTTTATCTTTCCAAATGAACTTTTAAAAATTTTTTTATTTATTTTTGCCTGCATTGGGTTTTTGTTGCTGCGCGCGGGCTTTCTCTGGTTGCGGCGAGCGGGGGCTGCTCTTCGTTGTGGTGCGCGGGCTTCTCACTGCGGTGGCTTCTCTTGTTGCAGAGCACGGGCTCTAGGTGCGCAGGCTTCAGTAGTTGGGGCTCGCAGGCTCAGTAGTCGTGGCTCACGGACTCTAGAGCACAGGCTCAGTAATTGTGGCACACGGGTTTAGTTGCTCTGCTGCATGTGGGATCTTCCCGGACCAGGGCTCGAACCCATGTCCCCTGCATTGGCAGGCGGATTCTTAACCACTGCGCCACCAGGGAAGTCCCCAAAATGAGCTTTAATATTAACTTGTCTAACTCCATAAAAAAAGCTTATGGATATTTTTATTTCTATTGGGATTTTATTGCATTCATAAGTTAATCTAGGGAGAACTGACATTTTTATAAGTTTGAATCATCCTATCCAAGAACAGGTGGTGTCTTTCCATTTGTTCAAGTCTATTTTTGTGTCTTTCCAGAGTACTTTAAAGTTTTCCTCCTATAGTTTTTGAATATTTCATGTTTTTTTTATTCCTAAGTATTTCATCTTCTGTTTATTCCTAAGTATTTCATCTTCTTTGTTGCTTTTGTAAATAGGGTTTTCTCTACTACCGTGTCCTCCAATTGGTTATTGTTTGTATAAAAGAACTCTTGATTTCTGTATGTGAGGTTTCTATCTTGCTACTACATTAAATTATTTTATTGAGTTAGTTTTGTCATTGATTTTCTAGGGTTTTCCTGGTATACTTTCATATCATATATAAAGAGAGAGTTTTTACTTCTTTAGCAATTCTTACACCTGTACTTGATTACTCTTCTCTAATTGCATTGCCTAGTATCCCTATACAGTGTTGAATAGTTGAGGAGATACTGGGCATCCTTAACCTTGTTCTTGACCTTAATAGTAAAAATGCCTCTAATGTTTCTCCATTAAATAAGATGCTGGCTTCAGGACCAAGGAATATGTATATTATCTTTATTATTATTCTATTAAGAAAGCATCTGGGGCTTCCCTGGTGGCGCAGTGGTTGGGAGTCCGCCTGCCGATGCGGGGGACGTGGGTTTGTGCCCCGGTCCGGGAGGATCCCGCGTGCCATGGAGCGGCTGGGCCCGTGGGTTATGGCCGCTGGGCCTGCGCGTCCGGAGCCTGTGCTCCACAGTGGGAGGGGCCGTGGCAGTGAGAGGCCCACGTACCGCAAAAAAAGAAAGCATCTGGGGACTTCCCTGGTGGCGCAGTGGTTAAGAATCTGCCTGCCAATGCAGGGGACCCGGGTTCGATATCTGGTCTGGGAGGACCCCACATGCTGCGGAGCAACTAAGCCCGTGCACCACAACTACTGAGCCTGCGCTCTAGAGCCTGTGAGCCACAACTCCTGAGCCCACGCGCCACAGCTACTGAAGCTGCGCCCCTAGATCCCGTGCACCGCAACGAAGAGTAGCCCCTGCTCATCACAACTAGAGAAAGCCCGCTCCCAGCAACGAAGACCCAGTGCAGCCAAAAATCAATCAATCAATCAATCAATTAATTAACAACAAAAAAAGAAAGCATCTTTCAAATCCACTGAGTAATTTTGATCAGGAATGTGTTCTGAATTTTGTCCAAGGCTTTTACAGCATCTGTGGAGATACTGTAATTATATGATGTCTTCCTGGATCTGTAAATATGTGAATAATATTAATGGATTTTCAAATATTGAACCAACTTTGCTTTCCTGGAATAAGTCACACTTGGTCATGGTGAATTATTTTCTTAATGTGGTATTGACTTCTACTTGCTAACATCTTATTTGTATTTTTGTCATCCATTATATGCAATTTTTCGGTATCTTTCTGTTTTGTGTCTCTTCTAGACATCATATTATGGGACATTGTTTTTTTTTAATATTCAATCTGAGAGTCTTTATCTTTTATATTTGTAAGTTTTATCTATTTATAATTATTATGGTGACCATATATTAGGATTTATCTTATTTCATATTTTGCTTTCATTGAACTTTATTTTTGTCTTCTTTTATTCTCTTTTCCTGTTTTCTTTTGGTCATTTTGAGTATTCTGCCAGTTTAAAAAGTCAGACATTATATTTTTGTTCTTACTGTGGCTACCCTCTATTTAAAACCTATAATTATGCATATTTACCTGTAGTAGTAAACTTAGAAATATCTTATTGTACCCTTATAATTCAGGATTTTTTGCCCACGATCATGTCCCTTGGTCTCCCTCTTCCCTCAGCCCCATAGTGCAGATATTTTAGTGCTAGACTGTTATGGACAGTCTGTTTCCCACTTGGGTCCTATAGTGGACTTTACCTAAGCATTTGATTATCCTTAATTCCATACCTCTTATAGCAATCTCCTGAATTTGTCTCTTTTCTTGTCTGAATCCTTCCTTCAAGAGCATTTCCACTGTGTGATAACATTTTTGAGGCTTTATATGAGTGAGAATATTTATATCCTCACATCTGAGTGACAATTTGGATAAAAAAATCTGACATTCAAAGTTCTTTACTTTTACTACTTCAAAACCATTACACCAGTATCCCCTTGTACCATTTTCCTACCAGTCTGTCTCTTACTCCTTTATAGGTTAGGGTGAAGATAAAATTTATCATTCAACCAGGACACATTTGAGAGCGAAGAGGGCACTACCAGTAATTTAAGCTTGGGCGGTAGGTGTAAACCAGGATGATCCTGCATAAACTGAGACATATACTCTGCTTACTTACAGGTGGTTTAGTCACCCCACTTATAGATGATTAATTCTTTCTCTCTGGAAGCTTTTAGAATTTTCTTTCATTTGATATTCTTGGGTTTTGCTCTAACACTTTTAGGTGTGGTTTTCTCTTTTTAAAAATATTTATTTATTTATTTATTTATTTGGCTGCGTTGGGTCTTAGTTGCAGCAGGCAGGATCCTCTGCTGTGGCCCGCGTGCTCAGTAGTTGCGACCCATGTGCTCAGGGGTTGTGGCACGGGGGCTTAGTTGCCCCGAGGCATGCAGGATCTTAGTTCCCCGACCAGGGATCCAACCGGTGTCCCCTACATTGGAAGGCAGATTCTTAACCACTGAACCACCAGGGTCGTCCCCAGGTGTGGATTTTCTGTTGTCCCCTACTTGGTCTTCTATTAATTCTTTCCATATGAGCCCTATCTTCCTCACTCCCTTCCTTCCTTCCTTCCTTCCTTCCTTCCTCCCCTTCCTCCATCTATGTCCCCGTGACTCCTGCTGCAATTTCTTTCACTCCCAGACTCTTTATTGTAGTCAAATGCGGAGAGTCACTTCTCCTGCCAACAGGAGCTCTTGCAGTCTATGTGAGACGTATATTTATTATTGCAAATTTTTGGAAAGGATTTTGTTTTGCACTTCTGTCTCCAGTACATTTTAACTTTTTAGTGCTTTCACAGCCTTAGGCACTCTGGGCCTGCGGAGTCGGGAGCCCCTTCGCCGGGCCTTCCCTAAGAAGACATTACACTGGGCTAATCGTAAAGAATATTTCCAGATGCCCATGGCTCTACTGACGTCTCATCAGGAATTGTGGACGTGAAGCCTAAGACGTCACGTCACGTTCCTTGTCTCAGGATGGTTAGAGCCGCTGATTGCAAACAATGGAATCTACCTGGACCAGTTTAAGCAGAAAAGGGATTTACTAAATGCTTTGAGGTCCACCACGGAATCGTGCAGAATGGAAATGAATTTTAAGACTGTGTTTCCAGGACCAACACCTGGACCGTGCGATGGGCCTGGACAAGTGAGAAAGCGGCCTCCGCCTGATTAAAGCCTGGGCATCTGCTCCTGGAACTGACGCCCCTTCTCAGTGATGGACGCTGCACGTGGACCCGCAAAGTGGACGTTGTGTGGAGAGCCTGCTTCCTGGGATGCTTGCTTCCAAACGCAGGGTCACCTGGGAGGCCTGCGTGGCACGGAGGGAGCCCTCCAAGCCTCCCGGCTGCCAGGGAGGCTTAATTAGAAAGACTTTTTAGAAGAAAATGAAATGTGGTTGGACTTAAATGAAGCAAAACTTGAAAGACTGGATCCATCCGTTATAGACTGTTATTATCATCTATATAATAAGGCAGATTATTATATCTGTAGTGCTAGTTTTAAAATACAGAGGAAGGACTTCGGCAGGCCCAGAGCAGGTGACTGGAGCCTGTTTGAACGTGTTTCACCCCGTGCTCTTGTTTCACTCTTGGCCAGAAGCAAAGATATTGCAGCGAAAGTCACTGCTGCACACATGAGACTTCCGGCTGGCTCGCTTGGACCTTTACCCTGACTTTTGGCCAAAATTGTGTCAAAAGCGCTGCTGCTCTTACAAACTAAGCACATGTGGTCAGGCTAAACTCTTGTGTTTTATTTGTATTTTAAAGAGCATAACTATAGTCACTGTAAGGTTTGAGGTGGGTGAATTACTTAGAGGGTATTTGATTGTGCTAGAAAGTATATTAAAAAAGCAAACCCTGCATTTTGACTTCTGAGTGAAGAGAGGATTTCAGACAAAAATTTAAAAAATAAAGAGAGCTTGTTTTTACATGTGTTGCCTTTGCTTACCCTGTGGACTCTTGGGACCATGTGTCTCCTCAAAATCTCCTTACAAGAAAATTAAACACTGACTGCATGCGGTTAGGAAAATACTAACTGAGAGTTATTTGAATGTATATAATGTAAGGCTTGGTGTGAAAATACAGAGCGTGGTATGCAGAAAATTCGGATATTATTATTTTTATTTAAAGAGAAAAGTGATAACTCAAAAAGGGCACAAGGTAAAACTTGCACATCAGTACAAGATTAAAAAATTAAACTATGTAGGTTGTAACAGTACCAGAAATTAAGTAGGAAAAGGTAGAGTTGATTTGTTCAGCCAGAACCCACGAGTGTAGACAGACTTCACTGTCTACACTGGAGAACTGAAGCGATCATAGAGATTGAATTTCCCAGATAGTCATTTAACTGTCAGCCTGGCCTCCGATTTCCTGTACTAGGAACACAAGCCTAGAGCTGCCGCCTTCTAAGAACTAGGCAGCCGCTAGAATGCAAAAGCCTTCACGTTGAAAAACACGGACAGCTGTGTTGAACTCTGCATTGGGTAAGTGCTTGCATAGCAGAGACAAAGATTATTTTAAGTGAATTTAGAACTATTACTTGGAACCTACATACTTGGGACGTTCATTCCAAGGACGAAGAATAATGGAAATTTCGGGCTTGTGTTCAGTAGTTTCATTGTTTACAGTCATAATGGTGTGATTGAGAAACCATTTTTCTTTATATTGTTGGGTAAAGCAAGTAAGTAATGAAATGTTTGTGTTAGAAATAATGCAACTCAGTACAAAAGATTCAATTACGAAAGTGAAAGAAATTAAGTAGAAGTGCTAGAGTAGAACTGACAGGGAAATGTCAATATGGAGGCATGATTTCTTTTTAAAGTCCTTCTGAGTACTGTACGCTGAACTGGCCCAGAAGCCCCGTACCTCTAGCAGCAAGCGGGTGCCGAGAGCCCGTGTGTGGGGCGCAGACCCCACTCCCCACACACGGAGCCCGCGCTCCCCATATACACGTGGAAATAAATGTCTTCGTGGTGGGGAAGCGAACGTTCAGAGTGGGCAGGGGGCGTCTTGTGCCAGGAAGCGTGGAGGCTTAGTGGGCTCAAAGCCCAAGAGCCCTGGAAGGGGGCTCCCAGTGGCCAAAGTTATGACAATTGAGCCCCAAGTGATAATAAACATTGTGGATAAAAACACTTTCAATCTATGAAAATTCGTGAGTCTGTCATGCTCAAAAGGCAAAACGCCAGAAAAAATAATTCAAAATAATGTGTTACAACTGAAACAGCTATTGAACCAATTATACTTTAAAAATTGGGCAGAAAAGGAAAGAATTGAGTATTTATCCTGCCTTTTCAGTAGGGCCCATGTCCAGGTGTAAGGGTATAGTCTTAGTTAATGGAGTAAAGCCCTAGTTTATAGAAGGCCCTCTGATAACTAGACATAGAACACCACTGTCTAGCGGCCCTCGTGATTGATTAGGTGAGAAATACTAGGTGGGGCTGAAATATTGTCTTGCTGGCCTCAGCTGGACCCTTCAGAGCAACTGAGAGGTATCAGAGCCGGGCTCCATCAGGAATATAGACCAACAGCCCGTTTTGTGCCCGCCGCCTAAGGAACATTTGCCCGAGGTGCCAGCCAGCAAGCAGATCTTGGCTTTGAGATCAGCTTTTGTAGTAAAGCTCTCAGGGAGTGTAGCTGATTCTCATGCAGCTTTTCTGTGGAGCTGGGAGCTCCATCACAATCCTGGGAGCCCCGTGGCCACCCCTTGGCCGGCACCTCCCCCCCCAGGCCATCGTCTGCCCTCCTCCCACCCGCCATGGCTCCAAGGCCACGGCCCTGCCTGGGGCTACCGCCCCCCAGTCACCAAGCTCTGCTCTTGTTGGCTCTCTCCTGGGCCTGAAAAACCAAATTATTTTGAGACAATGAAATTGATCTCAGAGAGGCAGCAGTGGCCGGTGGCTTGAAGCACAATCTTAGTTCCCTGACCAGGAATTGAACCTGGGTAGCCTGGCTGGAAACCAGGAATCCTAGGCTGCTAGACCAGCAAGCCGCCAGACAAGCAAATTTTCCCTGGCTCTTTCCCCCACTGAAACATGCATTTCTCCCATAATTCAAAAAGACACATGCACCCCAGTGTTCACTGCAGCGCTATTCACTATAGCCAGGACATGGAAGCAACCTAAGTGTCCATCGCCAGACAAATGGATAAAGAAGATATGGTACATATATACAATGGACTGTTACTCCGCCATTAAAAGGAACTGGGTCATTTGTAGAGACGTGGATGGACCTAGAGAGTGTCATGAAGTAAGTCAGAAAGAGAAAAATAAATATTGTATATCAACGCATACATGTGGAATCTAGAAAAATGGTACAGATGATCTTATTCGCAAAGCAGAAGTAGAGACACGGATGTAGAGGACAAATGTATGGATACCAAGGGGGAAGGAGGCGTGGGAGGAATTGGGAGACTGGGATTGACACATATATATTATTGATACTGTGTATAAAATAGATAACTGAGGAGAACATGCCGTATAGCACAGGAACTCTACTTAATGCACTGTGGTGACCTAAATGGGAAGGAAGTCCAAAAAAAGGGGATATATGTATACTTACAGCTGATTCACTTTGCTGTACAGTAGAAACACAACACTGTAAAGCAACTATACTCCAATAAAAATTAATTTTAAAAAATAAACAATGCTGACTGGAAAAATAAAGAAAAATGCATTTCTCAAGGAGGCAAAAACTAAAAACAGGCACAAGTTTATTATTAGAGACACAGCACAACAAGTGGGAGAGCACACAGAGAAGCAGTTTGTTTAGTTAAGACAGAAGCAGGGCAGAGACGCCCCCTGGAGAGAAAGGGTGTGGGCGTCCCCCCTAACGAGGAGGAGGGCAGTAAAGAGGCGGAGGAGGGCAGTAAAGAGGCGGCTAAGTTATTTACAGGACAGTCCTTCCAGGTCTTTGTTTGCCTTTGGCCAATTATCTGGTTTCTTTCTCCACACCTGACCTCCCCTAGGACCCTCCCCACCGTGCGTGTGCAACTTTTTTCCAAGGTGGATTCCAGCCCAGAGGCCTACGGGGGGGCCTTGGCGTCACATATTATGGGGTGGTGCCCCCTCCTTTTTGACCCCCAAGGAGCCTTTCTGCACTCGCGCAATGTCTCCCTTGCCCCAAGAATGGGAGATACGTGACCTGTGGCTCTATTACTCAAACAGGGTTAGCTCCTCTCTGTTCCTGCCACGACTGTTATCTTAAAGTGTCCTCAGGAGGCAAAATGCAGCTATTTACCCTGTTCCTGTTGTTATTTCCATCTCAGAGTACGAACAGAGGGCTGGTTGTAAATATCTAGCCTGGAGCCCACTTGCCTCCCGCCTCAGGAAATGTAACCAGGAGGCTGGTTGTAAATGCCCAGCCTGGAGCCCATCTATCTCCAGCCTCAAAATGACTGGGAAGAAACTCTGATGTAATGTCGGGTGTCAGGACCTCAGATGTTGTAACAACTCTTGCTGCTTTCCCACTACTGTCTGCAAACCTTCCGTACACATGGCGCCTGAGAAAACGACTAAGAAATCCTGGATGAAAATGTAAAAAGACAAAAGGAGTCATTGAGCCCGACTGGAGGTCCCGAGTGGTCCCCGTGGAGTGTGGTAGGAGCTCTGCAGGGAGACGTGTGGCAACTGTCACCACCGACGCTTGTCGCCCCTCTGCTCCCGGGGAGGTGCACGTCCCAGCCCAGGACTCACGCTGTGGGTGGGAAAGATGGGGCAGTGCAGGACGTACCTCACGATGGTCGCCTCTGTCCCGTGACTTGTCAGAGAAAGGAAATGCTCTGTGGCTGACGCCCTCGTGGCACTTTGGCCCTGACAGTCAGTGTCCCTTGTCATGGAGGTGTCATAGTGCATTTGTGGCTTCAAATTCTCTCTGTATTTTATTATTTGAAATGAAAAATATTTTGAGATCTTGAGTATTTTTAGAGACAACGTTATATGTGGTAATTTAAAAATCTGGAAATGTATTTTTACCAACCCAAACTTGGGTCCACTTGCCCACACAGTAAAGCCAATCCACTGACCCTGGGCTGTGGGGAAGGAAAGTGCAGCGTTTACTGCAGGTGCCAAGCAACAGTCCACACAGCTTGTGCTCAAAACACCCGAACTCCCTGATGCGTTTCAGGAAAGCATTTTCAAAGGCCAGCTGAGGGAGGGGGTGGTCCCAGGGTGTGTGATCAGCTCGTGCACAGTTCTCTGATTGGTTGATGGTGAGGTCACAGGGCGGGGGTCACAGGGGTTCACGTGATCAACCCTTAGGTGCCAGTAGGGCCGGGGGCTACGTGCCCATGGTCGTCAAGTAGTTAATTTCTTCCATTTGGTGGTGGTTTTAGCATCTGTCAGACAACTCGGGAAAGGTGCATCAGATACTATGATCTGGGTACTTCGGAGCGGAGCTGACGCAGAGGACGTGGGGGAGGGGCCTGTCCCGGGAAGGCCCCGTCGGGTCCCGCTCGGTTACAGGATCACTGGGCTTTTAGGGTAATTACGTTTTGCATCAACCCAGTCCTTGTGTTTTCATGTTTTAGCTGTGCAGCTGTTGTTACTGTGAATGTGAACTCCTGTTCATTGTGAACATATTTACGTATTTACATTGCTGGCAGTGTTTCTACTAATACACCCACAGATGCTCAGGTATGATGCCCTGAGGACACCCTGAAGGGAGCAGGCACTGCTCTCACAGTGTAGACCAAAGGGCCCCCACATTATTTTTTTAAACTTTATTGGAGTATAGTTGATGTACAGTGTGATGACACACTTCAGGTGTCCCCACAAGACAGAGCTCGCTAAGCTCCCAGGAAGAGCACTGAGCTTGGCCAGGCCCTGGAGTCAGTGCGCAGGATTCCTGTCCAGTCCCATGACAATGAAGTTTTCATACCGCTTGGTCAGCCTGCTTGACGAGGCTTTCACTTATAAATGCAACACCCACTTGTTTTAAGTGTCCTTTCTGCTAATGAGACACTGGTCATTTTAAAGGAACCAAGAACCTTTACAAAATCTTGTTCCAGAATACAGTTTTTCCTGTTGGTGTCGATGCTGTAGGAAATTAGGGGTCAGAATCCAGCCGTGGCATACTGCACACCCTGCCCCACCTTTTCTCATTGTTCACTTGGAATCCTTGCCTTCGTCCTTGCCAGTACTTGGGACCCTGTGCCCAGAGAAAGAGGACAGCTGGGGGCTTCCCGAGACCCCACCAGGGAGCTGCCAGGGTACAAGATCCGTGTCCTCTGTCTGGGCCCCTCAGGACCCTCTCTGATGTGCGCCGTCCACCTTGCGGCTCCCACGGGACCCCTTCCCCGCACACCTTCTGCCCGTGCACACGCGCTGCTCATCCGTGTTCATTCAGAGCATTAGTGACCTTGCTGGCCTCTGCCCGATTTCCTCACCGGGTGTGAGAGCAGCTCAGGGAAGCAGACTGCTGACTGACGTTATCGGGGCCTCTCCTGCTCCCATATCTCTGCAGCATCTCTCCGGGCCCTGGGGCGGCATCTCTCCCGGGCCCTGGGGCGGCGTCTGTTTCCAGCCCGGCTGACACCCGCGGGCTACCCCTGCCCCTCACTTAGCACTACAGACAGGTAGGTAGGACGAGTTTCCCAAGGTGAAAAGGGAAGCGGAAGATCCAAAACCACAAAAACGAACAGTGGTGACTCCGGACAGACGGGACAGGAAGAAAGGCACGAGCCTGCGGTGGCTCCTTTATATGCATCTGTACAGTTTGAATTTCTTACAAGTTATATTCCTTGTATGACAGATTAAGCAGGCCGCAGGGTTTGAACTGAATTAAACCCATCTCGGCTCTTACCGCCAGCTGCTTTTAACCACTCTCAGCTCCAGCGGGCGGTGGAGGAACGAGCCGGAGGGAGGGAGGCCGGCCTGCTCCCAGCTCTCCACCCCCAGCCCCGGGGGCGGGGGGCGGGGCAGACGCAGACGCAGCCGCGCGTCCGGAGGCACCACCACGCACACCCCCTTGTCCCCCATGTGGAAGCGGCACCAGTCCAGCTTCACAGGCTGCGTGTGGCTCAAAGAACGCATCCGAAAGTGCTCCGAAAGCTGTGTAACGCCTTTGCAGGAAAGAAAAAGTGACAGAAATGATTCCGAGGGAACAGGCTAGCTGAGGTGGTGCTGGGGTACAGACCCGCCGCCGTCAGCTCTGCGCCCGCCGCCCTCATCCATTACTGCCAGAAGATGGGAAATCGTGCTCACGTTCACCGTGAAGGTTGAAAAACTCCAGCTAACTGCGTGATGTGCCGCTCTCGGTCCTCCGGTCCCACTCCCCGGAGCAGCTCCACACCCGCCCTGCAGAGCTGGCTCCCTGCCCAGAGGTCAGCCTCCCCTCCCAGCGCGGCGCTGGCCCCCAGGCCGTCGACACGTGCTGTGGGCCTGCAGGCCCCACGGCTCCCCTGGAAACAGCACAGACGTTAGCTGACCTGCCTCGCGGGGTGGAAACTCGAGCCCAGGACACTTCCGGGCAGCCTGCAGTCAGCTAGCTGGGGGCAGTTTTTAGGTGCAGTGCTTGGGTGCCTTTTCTAATGTCTGCCCATTGAAAGAGCGCATTATGAGTAGCTGGGAATGCGGATGCTTTCCCGAAAGGGGCCCCCAGCTTGTCACTTCCCTAGCCATCTTAATCATTTTCAAGGAGTTCCACTTTTCACCTGTAATTGACCTTTCAGGGATATAGTCCTTCGGTTTCTTAACAAACGTAACAAGGTATTTAATGATGCTCGTTTGACAAATATTTAAATCATTTATTGCCGTTAATTTACAGCATTTCAATATACACACCGCATGGAAGTACAAATACCTTCTCAAACACTGGCAATGTGAGTTTAGGTATGTGGCCAGCTGTCAGCTGTCTCATGGTCATTAAAAGAAAGGTCACGATTTCTGAGCACGTCAATGCTGATGGCGACAAATTTTGTTCTCTTCAGTTTTTCATTAAGTAAATTCTAACAGATAATATACCTATTACTGCAGATACAACCATCACTGGGAATTATTAAATTGATTGCATATTTGAGCTACTCTTTCTGAAGAGAAGTAAAATATTCAGTACTTGTAAGGCAGCAGAGAGTAGGTTTAGGAACTCCCTGCTATTTCTAGAAAAATAGTCTGGGTAGTAAAAATAGCATTCCGCGTATTTTTCTTAGCAAGACTATTCATTATGGTGGAATCTGTGACTCACAGCAGCAGCTGGCAATGCCACCCCTTCGAAAAGCCGGTTCTTCATTTGCCATTGTTATGCGGAGGCCTTTTTAGACATCCTGGGAAGAAGCACAAATTCAATGAGAAACAAAACTTCGCCGCCAGCCTGGAAGGCCTTGGAGGGCTTTAAGAAGACACCTTTACCTCAACATGCATTTCAAGTCACGATGTCATAAGAACAGTAATACCCTATTTCGTGCCAAGTTTCACGTTTAATAAGTGAATTCGCATTGCACCGTCTCAACGGCGCAGCCCCCGTTTTAAATTCTCAGCGGATTCCTGCTCTGCATCAAGTCTCCCCAGCTGCGCGCAGTCACACCCCGCCCCACGACACAGGCCTCCCCAGCCCCTCAGAACACAAAGCGTCAGCGGGACCCACTTACTCGTGCCGGAGCAGCCGTCCCCCCTGGATGAGCTGGGCCACTTCGTTTGTGGCGTGGCAGGCGAACAGAAGCCAGTTCCGGGGCTGCACCTTGTAGGCGAATCTCATGAACGTCAGGGAGTAACAGCAGAGAGCTGCCAGGAACACGCAAACAGCGACTTACAGCCTCCAACTGAGGGCTGACGGGGCTCAACTGCCTCAAAGAAAGAACCTCTTCTGCTAAAACCTTTACAGGTGATAAAAGTCACTGCTTAAATGCTTCCGTGAACCGGGAAACTCATCAGATGGTTTGCACCACTGTCAGGTATTCTGTTACTTATTACTTAAACAGTTAAGGAACATAACGTCAGTAAGCTGACGTCAGTTCTAACCTCCTGTTCTGTCCCCTAGAGTGGTTTATAGTCCCTTATCTGAAAGAACTGCTACTTAATCCCCTCAACAAGTTTTATGTTCAAACATCAGGATTTCAAGTAAACTTAAAGATCCTTTCTCCAAATAAAGTTCAAGAGGACACACTCTTTATTTAACTAGGGGTGCTACATCTGAAAGGCAAACAGGACCTTAATGAACACTTCCAACTACAGTAACCCCTTTCCTCCCTTACCATGAGGAGTGACACCCATCAATGACGTCAGGCGCTTTACGTTACTGTCTAATAGTGACTGCAGTGTCTGGTGCTACAAACCTGACATGTGAGCAGGAGCTGTATCACGCTGTAATTTTATGTATAAAAATCCTCCCAATTATTCAAATCTGCATCCTTACCGAATGTCATCCGCCCACTGATAATCTCTGGAGACTTTTTCATGTCATTGATGGCGGCAATGGGAAGACCCCAGTTGGCTACTGGGCCCCAAAAGTGCTGTTAAAAAATGAGGAGAGAAAGAAGGGAAAAGTCAAGACGGAGCGGGGTGAACAGCTACAACTTCTCTTAAACAGTAACGTGAAATGTGCGGTTAACTGGGGACGGTTACCATGCAGGCGTTCCGTTGTGCAAGTATGTGCCTATGAATCAGCAGCTCTCACAAGGTGAGAGCCCCAAACCAGAAGGGATCAGGCACTCTACCAGGGTCCCTACCAACTTCCAGATCACAGCTAAGTAATCTCAGACTGTCCCGTTTAGAGAATTTTCGAATGAGATTAACTTCTTACACAAGTCACTCTTGCTACAACTTAAACCTGTTACAACCATTCTCTGTAATGTAACGTTTAAATCTATCAAACTTTTTTCAAATTTTCATTAAGATATTTGTCAACAGCTCTTAAAATGCAGACCCTAAGCTGGATACTTTTTCTGAAGAAAGTAACTTAATAAGGGAAGAATTGCTTTTCAGCTCATATGAGCTATATGAAGATCAGAGAACCTAAACATCTACACTCAGACCCCCAGAGAATGAGAAATTAAACTGGAAATTAATTTTGAAGTAATAGGAACGGCCTATATTTAAGAAATGGATCAAGAGCTTCTCATGCACAACCGCGGCCATCCCAGGGTACCAGAATTAAGCTGTCCACATCGAACAGTAGCAAAATATCCAATTTAATTTAACTTCTGAGGTTGAAACAAGGCCAGGGGCTTTCCCCATTAGATTAAAAATTGTCTTATTTATGTACAATTTGCCAATAATGCTTTAAAACATGAAGGAGGGAATTCCCTGGAGGTCCAATGGTTAGGACTTGGCACTTTCACTGCCATGGCCCGGGTTCCATCCCTGGCTGGGGAACTAAGATCCCGAAAGCCGTGCAGCACGGCCAGAAAAATAAGTGAAAAACAAAAAATGAAATAAAATATGAAGGAAACCACACACTGTTGGGTAAAGACCCTTTTCAGTTATCAGAACATTAAGCAGTGCTTTATTTCTGCCTGTCAGAGCATTTAAGATAAACGGAGACTGCAAAATACTTTTCTAGACCTGCACTTCTAATACTGACCAAGAGTCGTTAAAATCCAAAAACCTTGTAAGAATGAGAAACAAGGAAATGCAAGAAAAATAAGTGAGAATTACCTTTGTCATGATCTAAGAATATTTTGAAACGTTTACATAACGTGTTTAATGTAAGCATGAGGCCTCTGCCTTAAATAGCTATAGAACTGTCAGAGCTGTTCTACTGCCAGCACGGTGAGTACTGCAGAATCTCACATCCGAGTTATGGACGCTGTACCTCAGGCACAGTTGGTATAAAGAATCTTTGAGGTTCTGGGGTGGCTATTTAGTCCTCTTGCTTTCAGACTGGATTTTGTCTCAGCTACTCATTGCTGAAACTTTAATGTTTCTTGTACCTCGATGAAGCCTGGCCATTTTCCTCCTTCCTCATCCTCCAGACCTCTGGTGATGGAGTATCTATCCCTCCTCACCTACCTGCTTGTTTCCCTTCCTGTCCTTTCCTTTGTGTCCCTTCACTTTCAGCTCTCTCTTCCTCCAGTGATGTTCCTCTCCTCCTTTTTATGACCGCGTCAGTCTATTCCCATCGCTTGGCTGTTTAATCACTTTCCACTGCTCTGCTCCACTCTGCCCGGTGGCCCCCAGGTCCCCGCATTATGACCACACTCAGGGCGGCCCTGAGGGGCTCGGCCATGCCAGGCGTCTGCGCTCACAGCTGCGGCCAAGTAGTAAGAGGCCGCAGCATAAATCTGAAACCTGAGGCAGCCCGGGGGACTTCTGGTCGCAAGACAGCATTCAGAGTTTTACTGTGGTGAGTGTCGGGTTATATGAAGCAGAGTTCTGCAAGTTAAGGGCTATATATACACTTGTGATTATAAGCATTGAGATATACTTAAGAGATATTTCATAAAAAGAACAAAAAAAGGTAAAGATAATTTCAACACTAGTTACTAAAATATCTAACCATAGAAAGTTAATAATACATCTTTTCTATCGAGTACAAGATTCTAGTTCTCACTTCCCTTTTCTGGAATACATGTTTGGTCTGTGCTCTGTCAGATATTCATCAGTCAATGCACTGGTCCTGCAGAGAAGTTAGTGTCCAGAGTGGAACTGGAGGACCAAGGGGTCACTGGAGGCGCCCTTAGCCCGGGACCCACAAGGATGTGGCATGATGGCTGTCTCCTGTCCATACTCTGTTAATGCAGAAAGTCTGCAGAAGCCTGATATGAAGTAGCGACAGGTTCTTACCGTACTATTTTGTGAGGAGTCACCGAGGTTCAGACAGGAGAGACATGCGGGGAAAAAAAAAAAAAAAAGATCAGATGCTTTGAAAGATTTCGGTTACTTTAACCTCATACGTGTATTCAAGTTTCAGTAACAGAACTACAACACTAGCAGCACATATTCTTTTTTTTTCTTGAGAAGATCTAGTGATATTAGGTCAATAACTTTGACCTCATGAAAGTAAACCTTAATTTTATGAAGCGTAAACTTAATCCTTAAGAGTGGAGCTATCCAACAGGAATATAATGAAAGTCACGAACAGGAGTCACATGAAATTTAAAAATTTCTAGAAGTCATGCTAACAAAAGTGAAAAACAACAGGAGTTAATTTTATTATTTATTCCAACATTTCTAAATATTTTAATTTGAACACGCAATCAGTAACAACCTAGTGATGAGGTATTCTACATTCCTTTTCGGCACAGAGGCTCCGAGATCGGCGGGTGTCGCCGCCGCTGCAGAGCTCAGCTTGGACTGGCCACGCCCTCCGTGAGCCCCCCTGCCGCCGGGGGCTTGGGGCTCTCAGACTGGACCGCACGGGCTTACAGGGGGCCTTTCTCTGCAGACGACAAGTCGGAGAGAAGATGCTGCAGAATTCTACCAGCAACGGGCTCTCCACTCTTACTTACTAACAGGCTCTCACCAGAATGTGAGCTCCTAAAAATAGGCGTGTAATTCCATATTCCGTTCAGAGCTGAAACTCTGGCCCCAGTGGTGCCCAGAATTCACAAGGCACTCAAAAAATGTTTGCTGAATGAATGAAGAATCTTCTAATGTTAAGTGAATTGTTTTCCTGAATGTTAAAATTAATACCATTCAGAAATACGTCGACTTCTGAGATGGCAATTCTTCTTTTCAGGATAGAGCTTAATTGTTCTGATAAGGCAAACTCTTAAAAGTGCAGCTCCTGAAAGAATTACTGAAATAAAATGATAAAATCCTCTATACACACTGTCATGTCCAAACAGTTCCCCTAGTTGTTTTGATGGAGGGGTTGAGGAGGTTCTAATCTCCAGCATGCGAGCGTCTGTTGACTATATGCTAATATACTTCAAATAGGTTCTGTTATGAAATAGGGACAGCCTAGAAAGAGTCCCTCTTTCAATGTTAAGTGCATTGTTTTAATAGATTATGTTTCAACTGCGGTAACAAATTACGTTGCCCAGATTGTATTTCACAGCAAGTCCAAGCTGAGCACAGTGTTTGGACAGCAGAGAGGGTGATTCCCTTATCAGGTCAGAGGGCAGGATCCAGGAGTTTATGGACTAAAGTCACCTGTGGTGTCCCTCTCCTTTGTTCAGGATCTGAACACAGGCCTTTTATTTATCTATAAATTACCAACGGCACATTTCTTTTCCTACAAAAATATTTTAAAAGATGTATTTCTTAAAATCTAAATTGTCAACTCGGAGATAATTTAGTTTTCAATTCAGCACCCTTTCCTTGAGTTGTACAATAGTTCAAATTCTACCCTATTTTACAACAGGCAGATTATAAAGGAATGTGAAGGAGGAATTAACTTCTGCCGTCAGACCCTGCTCAATCCGAAAGTCCTATGTGAAAGTGACCACAAAAATAATGTTGATCACATCACTTTAATAGTGGTTTAATGACGATAAGCCAATCTGAGAATAAATTTATTCTAAATATCCCTGGGAAATACAAAAAGCCACACCTCAACATCCCTTAATCCTGTGTCAGAACTGTCCAAAACATGCATCAACTGCTCAGTCAAAAAATCTGAAAAGCATATTTGTGCAGAGCCAAACTAGAAAAGAAAAGCTTCCTAGTATGTATGAGTTTCCGTTCCAAAGAAAGATAAACTTATAAGCAACACAAACTGCAGCTGGGGGACGATAATGTTAAATCTGTGTGGAAAATACCCTCGACTTTCGCTTTATTTGGTATGTTGCCTTTATTTTATTTCAGTGAAGCTTAAAACAAACTCAAAACGCACAAGGGTTTTCCTGGTTCACCGAAGACCTTGAATTCTTGTGCAGGAAAAACCGGGTGAGGAGACAAAGGAGGACGACTGCCCTGAATAAACCTTATCCTCTTTTCCTCCTTGATTTTGGAATACTGTCTGTTTGGCTCCAGGTTTCTTCTAAGCTCATTTTTATTTTCTTAATGTCTTCTCGGCCTTGCCAAGCTGTTTCTTCCTTTCCTAAAATTACTGACAGTAACTGTTAGCTTTCTCTGAAAGTACTGTAATTTAGAGGTAATTTATAACTTGCTTACACAGTACTAAAAGGATCTAAGCGACAGCCCAGCATAGTCTGTTTATATCACTACTCAGAGCGGGGTAAGGCCTGGAGATATTCTAGACTGCAATTCTCTTATAGGCTGAAAATGCTCACCACCATTTCATTTATGCTCAGCAACTTTTACCTGATTTTCTAGTTCGAGTTAAAATGAGAGAGAGTTTTAACAATCAGAATGTGTGATATTCAACTGTATTTAGATGGTCAAAACTAAACTGGACGGCAGAAAAGAGATTCCTGTGGCCAGTTCTGCTTCAACACCTTCAGCCTCGGTAACTTTCTGAAGGTCATTTACATGGCAGGGAAGTAAGGCCAGGGGCGGGTACGCAAGCAGCATGGCAGAGAAGGGAGGCAGACACAGGAAAAGTAGGTGCAAAGAAAGCACCTGAAACCTTCTTTTCAAAACCATTTTTGTGCATAACCATTTCCCTTTCAATCTTAACCGACATTCCTGTTTTGGCTTCACAGGTTTGGCGTCCAGAGGGTCTCAACTTTTCCGCTTGGTTTGGATCTCAGGTTTTCCATATGGCAAGTGAAGTGTTGGACTATCTGATGTCTGAGGTCCATTCCAGCTCTAATATCCTATAACTTGTGAAAGACTCCCTGTTTTCCACTGCAACTTCTCACTTGGGTAGTAAATATAAATTCTTAAAGCTCTCCTGGAAACTAAGAAGTTAAAATAACTTAGAATAGATAACCTTATTAACTACAGAAAACTCACTGCAAACAGCCGACTCACTTCGGATTTACAAGAGCATGATGACTGATTAACTGATTTTCAAATACTCGTGATCTAGGTTCTACCTAAGAAAACATTCTTTGCACATACATCCTAATACATATGTGCACATATACATCCGTTCACTTCTCTGAGGGAGGGGAGTAAATCTCTAGGATTAAATATACACAGACCTTGACTGACTCAGTCACTAGAACATACATCCTACCTCAAAACTTAGTTGATCATTCTAATTTATTTTTCTTAACCAAAATTCAGGAGGGAGAATAAGAGAAGAGCAAAAAAGAGAGAGCTATCTTCTTTTACTCCACCAATAACGTATGTGAGGAAATAGTTTATTTAAAAAAACAAAACAAAACAAAACGATAATAGTGATCCAGGAAGTTCTTGATTCAAGATTTTCATTAAAGTAAGTAAGAAGAAATCAGCGAAAGGCAAGATGGAAAGCATCAAAAGGAGCGCCAGGAACCCAGGGATTAAACACGGAACATCGATAACAATAAAAAGAGAACATTTACTTTTGTAATACACACAGCACTATGCTGTGTCGTCAAACAGCTACCAAAGCACCAACACTAAGCAGTGTGTCCAAGACTACAGAGCTGGAAAGCAAAAAGGCTGGGATTCTAACC
The DNA here is from genome assembly GCF_002837175.3 of Physeter macrocephalus. Classification (NCBI taxonomy): domain Eukaryota; kingdom Metazoa; phylum Chordata; class Mammalia; order Artiodactyla; family Physeteridae; genus Physeter; species Physeter macrocephalus. The sequence continues at coordinate 2,834,724 of NC_041223.1, read as the reverse complement.
CATCACTCAAACTCATCACCTATAGGTGTAATAATACTGCCATCACATCCAACAAAAACTGTCAATAATCGCTTAATATTTTAATACTAAGACCCAATTTAAATGCCCCGGTTGTCCCGGTAATGCCGTTTATAGCTGTTTTTTCCCATATCAGATCCAATCAAAGTCCACACACTGCCTTTGGTTAGAGCCTGTTCTTCTAACTCCTGTTCCTCGATGAAAAAAAAAAAAAAAATCAACATTTAAAAATACACTTGGAAAAAAAAAAAAAAATACACTTGGAATTTGGTTAGAGCCTGTTCTTCTAACTCCTGTTCCTCGATGAAAAAAAAAAAAATCAACATTTAAAAATACACTTGGAAATTCACTTTAGTAAGAAAGACATTTCAGTCTTATCCATAAAATGTAATTGACAGGAGGTTATAATCTATGTAAAATATGACTTTAAATTTTTGCTAAAAACTTCAACTACGTTGTTAATAAAATGACTTTTAAAATTCTAGAGCAGCTTTAGTTTGGAAAACCTCTACACCCCTTCGGCAGGCTGTAAAAAGAACACTAGAGAGCTTGAGTCGTTCAGGAGTGCAAATGATTGACAAGGGGAGAAGGCACAGGGCCCCGTCTCTGATTGGAAGAGAATATGAAATTGTCTTCTTATGGCTTTATTTATTTGCAAAAGCAAAGCAGGGGCTGTAAGCAAGAAGACTAGATAGAAGAACAAACAGGGGAAACGTTCCTCTAACAAATGCTGGGAAGAAGTGATTCCTTTCTGGAGAAAAAGCTAATAAAAGAGCTTCTGCTGAGCGTTTTGATGTCAGCCCACTCACTCAATCACTGCTCTGCTCTCAATCATGCCAAGAGCAGCAGGGAAAACAAGGCCAGTCGGACATGTCACTTCATCTGTTCAGTCCACAGAAGTATTTCCAAGTCAAAATCGCAGAGCTTTACGCCTCATGAAACTGAGCAGGACCCTGCAGGGCCTTCCTGAGTACAAAAGCCCCTCTGTGTCCCCGGTTTCTTGTTGTAGAAAAAGGCTTTAGTCACCCAGGCCTTCCCCAAGTTCCCAAGGGCGGACTCAAGCAGTTGCTAAAGAGGGAAGTGAGGGAACGCAGGAAGAAGGAAAAGCAGTTAAGCAATAAAAGTAATGATAGCTTAAACAATAGTTCAGCGATAAAACAGAGTCCTAGCTCCTCCTGAAGGGATATACGTATCAATCTAACACATATCTTCGAGTTGTTCTGCAGGAACTAAGGCTCCCGCCCAGGTGGAGGGTGGTCACTACATTCCCACCACAAGAAGTAGCCTTCAGCCTAGCTGGAACCAGAAGGTTGACATTAAGATTCCCCAAACATCACCCTGTTACCTCACCAACTACCAGTCAGAAGAAAGTGCACAAACTGATCACGCACCCTGCAACCCTCACTCCTAATGTGTCTTTAAAACCCCTCCCTGAAAGCCATCTGGGAGTCTGCTTCTCTTGAGCGTGAGCTGCCCCTCCTTGGTTGGCAGGCGCCCTGCAGTAAGCGCTGCACTTCCCTTCCCCACACGCAGTGTCAGGAGACTGGCTTTGCTGTGTGTCGGCTGCACAGACTCAAGTTCTGTTCAGTAACACTCACACTTAAGATTTTAACTCTTCCCATAACAGTACACTTTTTTAAATGTTTCTGCTACAAAAATAGCAAGATATAATAGAAATACGTAGTGATTTGGGGTTTCCAAGTATTTTCACATCCCTCATCTGGTTTAATTTTCTCAACAACCCAACCAGACAGGGCACTGTCATTAAACCCATTTCACAGACAGGGTAACAAAAGTCCACTGGGATTGACTGCTGGGGATCCCTTGGCTAGAAGTCATTCTTCGGAATCCTAGCTGGGTGTCCTACCTGGCAGCACTTTCCTGGACGCTGCAATTCTCTTTTTTTCCTCATTTAGTAAGAGCTTAATACAATTAAAGCAATACTAGAAAAGGCACGTAAACATTAAAGCTACATGAACTTAATCTTTGAAAAAAGGTTAGACCATATATCAAAGTATTCAATTGAAATACCTGGCTCACAGACACCTGTCTAGTAAAAAAAACATAAATTTAGAAAAGCGGGGCTAACTCTCTTCCTTGAAAATTCATACATTTTACAAATTCTTCCTGTGTCATAGAACGTTAGGTAACCATCAGCATATTTCTAATATGGATAAGACTTTATTCTTAATTATGTCATACAGTTTTATCCTTAGCTGTACTTAACTATTAGGAAGGCTCCTACAAAGGAGAAACATTAGTAAAAACCTAAGGTAATATTTGAAGTCATAGAGAAACTTAACTGCAGGGACTAAGAACACAGCCTCCCATGACTATTTTCCTCAGATATCCCAGCACATTCATCTGATAAATACTCCGCTCCACAGTACTAAACATCTATCCTAATTAATCATGGTCCTTTGCAAGTACAGAAAGTTCATTTTTGGAAAGTCAAGAGTGAAGCTTCTGTTTCCAAATTTACCACGTGGCAGACAATTATTTTTCTTACCCTACTGCCCTTTAAAATTACAAGCAAACAGTATTTGCAATAAAATTCAGAATTTAAAAAAATTAATCTTTTTTTTTTTTTACTGGTAAAATGAAGCTGCCTTCATACTGTACCCTATGGATAGTTATTTCTCCTCAGCTGTCATCACTTTACCTCTTTACTACACTAACCTGTTGAAAAATACTGCAGCCCGACACCTAGATTTAAAAAAAATCACACAAAGAAAAACTAAAATGTATACACCTAAATAAACTATATAAAACGGTTTTTAAATTATATTAAATAAATGAAATAAAAAGCAGGCATCTCAAGATTACAGGCAAAAATAAAATACAGAAAGTGGGACTTCCCTGGAGGTCCACTGGTTAAGACTAGCGCTTCCAATGCAGGGGGCGCAGGTGGTCCCTGGGGGGCGGGGGATTAGGATCCCGCCTGCCGAGCGGCAAAGCCAAAAAATAAAATAAAATATAGGAAGTGTCTTCAGGCTTTTCATCCCGCCACTACCCTTTCTTTCTCATTGAAAATAAAGACTTAATGGAAAGCAAAATATTAAAAAGTATGCCCTTGGTTGGCAGAATATTCGTATGCTACATTTGATTCCGTCCCACGCTTGACGTCCTGAAGCTGCGAAATCCGAAGGGCGAGGTCGACCCGGAGGGCTCAGTGCCCTTGTCGCGGAAAAGGAGCACCTGCGGCTCACCTTCCACCGAGCGATGCCAGGACGCGCCCTCCCAGCCCGCGCCCGGGACAGGTCCGCCGCACACCTGGGCACACACCTGCCGAGCAGGTGCAGCAAGCCGGAGCCCCGGCCCCACTCGCCGGACCGGGCCCGCTCTCGGCGCCCGCCCGCGCCGGGGTGGGGGTCCCCCCGCCGGGGCTCCGGCCCGCCCCGCTGCCCCACTGTCCGGAGCCCCCTGCGCCACTACCCCGGGACCCCGCCCGGCTGCCTGGACTCCCGCCCCGCGGCCAGGAGCCCCAACCCCGCTGTCCGCAACCCCCCGCCCCGCCGCCCCGGAATCCCCGCCCCGCTGCCCGCACCCTCGCGGCCCCTCGTCCCGGCGGCGTCGGCTCCGCACCCCGGACCCCTCGGCGGATCCGACCCCGGGGACTCGTCACCTCATGAGGTAGTCCCGGAAGTCCTTGCTCCGGACATAGTCCGCCGCCTTCCGCACCAGCGCGCCCGCCATGCCCGTGCCGGACACCAAGCCGCCCGCGGTGCCCTCGGCGCCGCGCCTCGGAGCCCAATGACACCCGGCGGAGCGGACAGCGCGGACACCGCACCCGCCCGCCGGCGTGCCTCACGACAGCTCGGCCCCACCATACGGTCGCGGCCCGCCGCCTGGCTCTGGGCCAATGGGAAGGCGCAGGGCGGGAGGCGGCGGCACGGATTGGCTCGCGCTCGTCGCACACCTCCTCCCCGCCCCTCGGCTGCGCGTGGGGGCGAGGCCTGCTGCCGTAAAACGGCCGGGGCCCGGCGGCGATTGGCTGGCGGTTGCCAGGCACCCGCGCTGGCGCGCTCCGGGCGGGCAGATGACTGTCAGAGGGCGCGCGGGACTGTCCCCGCCGTCCGCATCTCGTGGGCCTTTGCAGCGTCCGCGAGCCCCCGCGGCCGCCCGGGCCCGCAGGCTCCAGAACGGAGGTGGGCGCCGGGAGGAGCGCAGCAGCGGCGCGCGGGCTGCGTCCGCAGTTGCCGCTGCACGTGCCGGAGAGCAGGTCCGCTAGCTCGGGACCAGCGCGGGAACCGCAGCGCCACGTGTGGGGCGCACCTCGTGGAGAGGGAGACGTGGGAGGTCCCGGCCGTTCAGGGCTTTGTTTTGGTTTTGTTTATTGTAAATGTTTTACACTGGCCAAAACTAGACGGCTGAGTCATCTAAAATGCCCCTGATGAGAGCACGGGGGCAGAGACCCTCGGGCATCTCTAGCAAGGACTTCAATTGGAATATAAACACCATTATTTTTTAATATGGAAGGATTGGAAATGAGTTACATATCCACCAAAGGGACAGAGTCAAATAAATCGTGGTGCATCCATTCCATCATCGAATACTGTACGGTAGTTTAAAAGAATAAGGGAACTATGTGTGCTGATATGGAAAGATCTTTACAATTTATAGGGAAAAAAATCAAGGTGCAGAATCCTGTGTGAAGTATGCCAGTCATTTGTACATAGGGACAAAGAACGTATAAGTTTGTCTCCAAAGATAGAGGAGAAATGTTAGTGGCTACCTCTAAGGAGGGCTAAGGGGGTGAGGGATGGAGGGAAACTTCACTGTATACTCTTGTTCCTTTTGAAGCTTGTACAATGAACATATGCTATCTATTCAAAATAAAAAGCATTAAAGAAGAAACGAAATAGCAATCGTTTCATTGAATCAGATTTATTTCCTGTTAGGATGTCTACGGGTCACACCTAACCTTGATCTTCTGTGAAAGTATATCTTAATACACAATGTTGCGATCCCATAATAACACCAGGAAGGCCGTTAGATTCCACTGGTGCTTTATGGTGGAGATAGGAATGTACGACCTAGAAGGACCAAAGCGGTCTTTATTATTCATAATATTATTAATACCTCCCATTTGTGGACCAAGAGGCACTTTATTTATTTATTTATTTTTGGCCGTGTTGGGACTTCGTTGCTGCGCGCGGGCTTTCTCTTGTTCCGGCGAGCAGGGCTCCTCTTCGTTGCGGTGCGTGGGCTTCTCATTGCGGTGGCTTCTCGTTGCGGAGCACAGGCTCTAGGCACGCGGGCTGCAGTAGTTGTGGCACGCGGGCTCAGTAGTTGTGGCGCACGGGCTTAGTTGCTCTGCGGCACGTGGGATCTTCCCGGACCAGGGCTCGAACCTGTGTCCCCTGCGTTGGCAGGCGGATTCTTAACCACTGCGCCACCAGGGAAGTCCCAAGAGGCACTTTTCAAATGTAATTTCTCCTCCTCACATCAACACAGAAGGTGGGTGTAAGGAAACTGAATGGCTTTTTAAATAAAACCAAACTGTGTCTGCCCCCTGCCATGTGAGAAGGGGCTCCTGGATCTCAGTGGTTCAGGCTTATCCCCTAATATTTTTCTTTCCCTCATGAGCAGTGGTTCTGAAACCTGAGCTGTCAGAAGACCCCCCCCAACCTCAAAGCCTCAGGAGGTCCAGAGTGGAGCCCTGAGCCTCATTGTCAAGTGACAACACTTGGAGAAAGGCTGCTGAGGTCACCTGTCCCAATTACTGCTGTCCTCTCTCGGCCGGCCTCGAAGACTCAGCTTTCCCATTTGGGCCTCAGCTGGGCCTTTGAGCTTTCCATTGGTTTCCCATCGTGTGGAGGAATGTCAACTGGAGTATTTAAGCATAGGAATATACTGGATAAAGGAATATATAAATGTCCTACTAAGTAGCTAACCTGGGATCTGAACCCAGTTCTCTTACTCTGAGAGCCCTACTTTCTCCACTATTTCAAGTGTTGGGAGAAAGAGGACTTTCAAGTTAATAGTATCTTTGCTACTTTAAACATGGAGCAGGCGGTATGGTCCAATGTATCAGAAAACAGAACAGTAGATAAGAAACCCAGTTACATTATCCTAAAGCTTCAGAGAGGCCCAACCCTCCGTGGTCCCTGCACGGACAGAGTATGGAAGGTGAAGATGCAAACATCACTGGCTACTTTGAATCCCAGGTTTGCGAAAGTGACTGCAAAGGCCTAGCAGTGAGTGGGAACTGGCACGCCCATCCAAGTCCAGGAAAGGCAGTCACCGCCGAGGCCGCACTCAGAGCTTCCGTGTTGACTGAGGAGCAAACTGTGAGCTTTGACAGATTACTGAAGTCAGAGGTTGGAGGGAGGCTGGCCCCGGGGTCAGAGCACCCGCGTGGCCAGCTCTCTTTGTACGGACTGTGTTTACATACAGTGTGTGCAACGGCGGTGCTTGGGCTGTAGAAGGGCGGGGATGTCCCCTGGCTGGGTGTCCCGTGGAGAGCTTCACGGCACGCAGCTCTGTGATGCCTCGTACAGTAGAAGAGCTTCCATATGGTATAAACAAGCTGTATTTTCTCACCTAAGTATCAAAATAGAAAAAAAAAATTAAACGGTAGGTCTAATTATGAGCTGACACACTGAATTCCACAGGTCACAGATCATAATCTGTTATGATGAAAAGAGGAAACATCTGAGGAAATACCCAGTGGATGATAAAAGTGTCATAAATGTACAGAGGTATTGTTTTTCTCCTTCTGCACGGTTTTCTTTTGTCCCGACACCTGCCTTTCTTGGGTTCTGGTTAGGCAGGCACGGTCAGTTTGGTTAGCTTAGAGTAAACCAGTGAACTCCCGGACTTCGACGAGAGCCATGACACTTAAATTCAAAAGCCAAAGTACCTTTTCGAATCTGAAGGCATAATATCTTAGCCAAGTTAGCTCTTCCTGTCTGGCCTGAAATTAATCCGCTGCGCTGCCCCCAGGGCTTGGATAATTAGATTCCTCCCAGGTCACCGTTCTAGCACTGAGGTCAGGGAAATCACAAACTCTCACAAGCCAGGAATCTTCTCTCTGCCTAGCGATTCAGTCATTTGCTAGTGAATAAATGGCAAAGGAATAAAGAAAATAGAAACATCACTGTTTTGCCCTTCCTGTGGACATGTGTGACGCAGGCAATCACCAATGGACAGAACCCATCCACTAAAAGGTGAGAGGAGCTGAATCATCCCAAGGTGCCCGGGTGTCACCCACAGTCGCTGGCTGCTGGTCACGGGGAAACAGGCTTCACACACTGTGGATACGGGCAGCTTTCCCCAACTCCTGTGTCCTCTGGAGTTTTTAGGGGGGAAATGGTGAGGGCAGTTTTCTAGGTCAAATGTATTCAAAAACTTATTTGAATCAGACAAGGCGATTTTTTTCTGCAGCTCTTCCGGGAGAACCTTTACTAAGCTCCCGTGAATGAGAGCATAAAAGAAGCTTATTTCTACGTAGCATTTCCCAAACTTCCTTAACCATGAAGCCCTTTCGGAAGGAGCATCTCATGGGCTGCCCGTCCGTCGGGTCCAGCGTCCGGGTTCCTGCCTTCCAGCCCTCCGAGCCAGGGCACGGTGAGGAACTCAGGCCTTGCAATCAGGCGGATGCTCCCACTCTTTAGCTGGCAAGTTATTCAAACCCCCCAGGCCTCAGTTTTCTAATCTATAAAGTGGAACCAATAAGTATCACATCATACACGTTGCTGAGTTTTTGTTAGAATTAAAAGGAATGATGTCTGTGCAAAGCCTGACACTGTCAACAGTAGAGTTCCACTTCCCTGCATCCCCTTAGGAAATAAATGTCCAGTTCTCCTTCCCTGCGTCCCCCTTGGGAAGGGCCTGGGCTCCCGCCTGCCCTCCTGTCTTTTGCTACTGGGTTGTTTGTTTTTATTTATTTTTTATTAGGGAGAGGTTGTACCTTGCACCACCCTTTAATCCTCTGAGCATTATTTACTCTCCTGAAGGACAAAGGTGGAGAGAGGTTATCTGTGTGGATTTCTGTCCTTGGAGGAAGGTCAGAGGGGTCAGAGCTCGCGGGGCCCTCATCTCTGCTTCTCCTGCATGATCATTTGGTTCTGTGTATGCGGAGAACCAGGTTGGGGGAAAACCAGGTCCACCCAAGGGGTAGCTCCCAGCTCTGACCCAAGCTTAGCTGGTGGTAGGAGCCTGCAGGCGGAGCTGGCCCTGAGCCCTGTGAGGGGCCCTGGGGTAGTGGTTCCAGGGGCCTGGGAAGTCCTCTCTCATCTCCAGCTAACACTGACCTGAAATTCTACCTCTGTGAGGACGCTCTTGAAGACAGTCGGTGTTGTATTGACAGAACAGGAAGCCGTCCTTGGAGGGGCTCCCCCTGGCTAAACACAGACAGGCTGAGTATTGAAAAGAATGACTACAGACGATGGAAACATGCATGCGATTCTGTGAGTTCATGACTGTCAAGGAAAAACAAAAAGATAGATACACCACAGAATGGGAGATTTTGGGGGCTTCCCTGGTGGCGCAGTGGTTGAGAGTCCGCCTGCCGATGCAGGGGACATGGGTTCGTGCCCCGGTCCGGGAGGATCCCACGTGCCGCGGAGCGGC
>NC_041223.1:2823025-2826119 GCF_002837175.3 Physeter macrocephalus | reverse complement strand
GCGGAGCGGCTGGGCCCGTGAGCCGTGGCCGCTGAGCCTGCGCATCCGGAGCCTGTGCTCCGCAACGGGAGAGGCCACGGCAGTGAGAGGCCCGCGTACTGCAAAAAAAAAAAAAAAAAGAATGGGAGATTTTTGTAAATCATATACCTGATAAGCGACTTGTATCTAAAATATTTAAAGAACTTTTAGAACTCAGTAATACAAAGAACCCCATTAAATAGTAAGCAAAGGATCAGAATAGACATTTCTCTGAAGAAGATGGACAAATGGTCAATAAACGCATGAAAAGATGTTCAACATCATTAGCAATCAGGGAAATGATCATCAAAACCATAATGAGATACCACTTCACACGCTCCAGTATAGCTACAATCAAAAAAAAGGAAAATGGTAAGGACGTAGAGAAATAGGAACCCTTGTGCACAGCTGGTGGGAAAGGAAAATGGTACATCTGCTTTGAAAAACAGTCTATCCGTTCTTCGAATGATTAAACACGGAGTTACCATGTGACCCAGCAATTCCACTCCTAGGTATACACCCAAGAGAAGTGAAGACATACATCCTCATACAAACGTATACGAATGCTCATAGCAGCCCTGTAAATAATAGCAAAAGAGTGAAAACAACTCAGATGTTTAATCAGCTGTGAGTAGGTAAATATGGAATATCCATAAAATGGAATATTGTTCAGCAATAAAAAGAAATGAAGTTCTGACAGGTGCTACAACATGGACAGATCTTGCAAACACTGCTAAAGTACAAGAAGCCAGACACAAAGGACCACATATCCTGCGATTCCACTTACGTGAAGAGTAGGCAAATCTGTAGAGACAGTAAGTTGCCTGGTGGCTGCCTCCGGCTGGGAGGGTTGGGGAAACAGAGATGCTAATGGGTCTATGCTCTCCTCTTGGGGTGATGAAAATGGTCCAACATTGGTTGTAGTGATGGTTGCACATCTGTGACTATGCTAGAAACCACTGACTTGTATACTTTTAAGGGATGAGTTGTAGGATATGTGAATTATATCCCAATAAAGTTATTTTTTTAAACTTAACAGAAAAAACATCTTTAAAAAGACGCATAGAAAAGCAAACAACAAAAATCCTGAAACCCCTTTGTCATAATCAGCACACCAACTCTTGGTAATTAAAGGGGAAGAAGCATTTATCTGTATGAACTATTTCAGACAGCCCTAGTCATGAAGGAAAGCTCTTCAGAATGAGTCCAGCTACTAAATATGAAGGAATGGCAGAATTAACAGAACATCAGTCTGTAATCCCTAGTGAAATATTGATTCAGACAAAGATCATCAAGGATGCTTACCCTATTCAGTAAAGTTAAACGGGAACTGGGGCTCGCAGGGCAGCAGTGTTATCCCAGGGATTATTTGCTGGTCTGAAAGGGGAAAATGCAAATTTGCAAGGAGGGATGCAGCTGGACCTACTCAGCAACACGCCGACTCTAAGTGCTTCCTGGCAGCACCTGGCCTACGGTACCCCCCCACCCCCACCCCGCATCTTGAACCTGAATCCGATTAGGCATGTGGGTCCATCTTCGAGTTCCCAGGAAATGAAAGTGCTAGAAGAACTAGTCAAGGGAAACGAGTGAGGGAGTGACCCAGCTTCTCCAGTAAGTGGAACATTTTAATAGGACAACAGGACAACGGAAGCCCCCTCTTCCCTGTGGCCTGAGGAAGGAGGAAGGGCCGGATCAGCAGTGCCCCGTAGAAGTGTAACAGGAGCCACAACCCAAGCTCTGAGTATTTTAGTAGCCACATTGAAAACGTAAAAAGAAACAGATAAAGTTAATTTTGATAATGCATCTATTTAGCCCAATATATCCAAAATATTATTTCAATATATAATCAATAACATATATCACTGAAATATTTTATTTTCTTCTTTCGTACTGTCTTCAACGTCTGGTGTGTATTTTACACTTACAATTCATCTTAATTCACATGCTAAATTTTCATTGGCAATATTTGATCTGTATTTAAATTTCGTAGCATTTAGAGTTTAAAAAAGTATATTTACATACCCAAGTTGTTCCAAACATACTGTAAAAATTTCCAAAGCTGAATCGAGTACCAAAAAAGAAAAAAGAAGAGAAATCATTTTCCTTTAACATTTGCATTTGCATTGACAATTCAAAATTATATCAGTTCAATTTAAATTCACCTACTCTTGTTTCAGCTCAGTCGTGTTAACCTTAACGTCAAAGGTTAGTTATTGCCCGACTTCCCTGGTGGCGCAGTGGTTAAGAATCCGCCTGACAATGCAGGGGACACGGGTTCGAGCCCTGCTCCGGGAAGATCCCACATGCCACGGAGCAACTAAGCTCATGTGCCACAGCTACTGAGCCCGTGCTCTGGAGCCCGCGAGCCACAACTACTGAACCTGTGTGCTGCAACTACTGAAGCCTGCGCCTAGAGCCCATGCTCTGCAACAAGAGAAGCCACCACAATGAGAAGCCCGTGCACCACAACTAGAGAAAGCCTGGGTGCAGCAGCGAAGACCCAACACAGCCAAAAATAAAATATAAATAAATTAATTTTTTTAAAAAAAGGTTAGTTATTGCCTATATGGAAAAACATCTCTTTAGTTTGAGGGTAGTTTTTGCAGTTAATTTACATAATGCAGTTTATTACTCTTAAAATGTTCTGCCTATGTATTCATGTTAGGAAAGCTTTGTAAAATCATTATTATTGATTTGTAGTCCAAAAATTTCAATTGCAAATAAATTCTCATACCTGTCTAGCTAGGACACAAATGTGAAAAAGTTCACTTTTAAAAAAAATATATTTTTTTAATTTATTTGGTCGTGCCGGGTCTTCGTTGCGGCATGCAAACTCTTAGTTGCAGCATGTATGTGGGATCGAACCCGGGCCCCCTGCGTTGGGAGCGTGGAGTCTTAACCACTGCGCCACCAGGGAAGTCCCCACTAAATTCACTTTTTTTTTTTTTTTTTTGTGGTACGCGGGCCTCTCACTGTTGCGGCCTCTCCCGTTGCGGAGCACAGGTTCCAGACGCGCAGGCTCAGCGGCCGTGGCTCACGGGCCCAGCCGCTCCGCGGCATGTGGGATCCTCCCGGA